>NW_020212170.1:0-2404 GCF_003070985.1 Temnothorax curvispinosus | reverse complement strand
TATATATATATATATTTATATATATATATATATATATATATATATATCCATCCGTTTTTTCTTGTGCGAGGCCTGAAATAAATGTAAAGAAACGTAAAGAAACACGTAAAAAAACGTGAAACGCGCGCGATACGTAGCCAACTGTCATTTTGCACACTTACCCTACGAAGAACGGCGCTCCTGCTTCTTGTTGGCCCGCTGACGCTGCAGGAGCTCCTTCCTGTAAGCCTGCCGCCGCTCCTGCCGCTCTCGCCATCGACGCTGTCTCAGCTGCCGTCGACGCTGTCTCATCTGCCGTCGACGCTGTCTCAGCTGCCGGCGCCGCTGCCGACGGCGTCGCTTCACCTCCTGCGACCGACGTAAAAAACGTTGCTCTACGAGGGGCTATTCACTCAGCTATTGGATGTACACGTGATTACAAAGTACAGTTGATTACAATTGATTAGAGTTGATTACGATGTGATTACAACTATAAAGTGATTTTATACGACTGTGTGAAATCGATTGTGATCACAGCTGATTTCATTGTGATTACAAATGATATCACAGTGATTACAAATGACATCATTGTGATTACAAATGATTTCATTGTGATTACAAATGATTCTATTGTGATTGCAAATGATTTCAATAGCATTACTCGTTATTATTGCTAATTTTAATGTAAATAATGTTACAAATTTATCATAATTTTAAATTATAATATATAATAATAGAAATCATTAATTAATGCTTTAAATAATTTTAATATAATTGATTAGATTTTATTTAACTTTTGAAGCAACATGCCAATTCTTTAAAAAGTTTAAAATAATAATATATATAATATTATACGAGTAATTTGTATTATTAAATGTACATCATGAAAAAGTAAAAAAATAAAAAGTATTTTATAGTATTCATAAACTTTATTTAATTCACAAAGTAGCTTGTTATAATTATCATAAAAAGGTTATAAAAGTATGATATATTAATTATAAATATTTTTTTATCTTTTCAAAAACATTATGGCTTAGCCTTAAGTTTAAATCAGTCATGCATGGAGCTGAAATAGTTATAACATATTGTTCAATGTCTATGTATCCTTGTATTTCCATTTGCTCTGGATTTAAGCATTCTTCCTTATCTACAGAGTACCAATGGCACAGTACTCCCACAATATTTTTATTGCCTTTAATTCGCGCAGTGTTACTGGAGTATTCTCTTGCCTTCCAGAATTTTTTTTCCATATAGGCAAATCCAAGGACAAAACCTATTAAGCATTTTTTTTATTTCAATATTTTTAAATAAGCACCAGTCTCCAATCTGTATTTCCTCGCGAGTTTCACAAAAACTAAGACCAGAAGTCTTTCGAGTCATCAAACGATACTTAGAAAATTCGCATTCTCTTACACGCTGTAATCTATCACTGCTTAAATTACAATTATTTCGGTTTAATAACCAACATATGGAAGATTTCCGAACAACAATCTCGTTATTCTGTCCATCTTTTACAATGGTAAAAGGACTGTCAGATTTTATGTCAGTTTTATTTTTATCGTAACCACGAAGGTTCAACGATCCTTCAATACACGATAAAACAGTCAAATCTTCTAATAAGTTAAAATCATCAGATTCATTGTCCAGCATACTTTGCGCATCAGAATTGTGATTAGAAGTCTGATCTCTATCCTGATTGTATAATGAAGGATCGTTAGCATCATCTTCTTCTAAACGTATAATATCGCCGATTTCAATGTTTTTTATGTTAATGAACTGTGGTTTTGATATGTCAACATTCATACCTAACATTGAAATATCTGAAAATGCTTCTAGTTTCGCTTTTTCAATAGTTTGCTGTATCTCTTCAATGCCTGGAAGTGATAAATTTATTACATCAGAAGTCGAACTAAACTTTTTAGCACGCGGAAAGCTGAATCCTTGCTCAGTTGCAACAGAGCTCATTGAGGATATGTCACTCTGTAACTGTATACGTTTAATTCTGTGAATACTTTCCAGGAGACTGCAATTGACAATTGTTGAGCAAGTAGAACTCATTGATCGTAAGTGACGAAAAAAGCTTTCGCATGGTTGACTGCTAAATAAAAATGGTACAAAAAGTTCGGGTTGATTTATCTTATTTAAAATTAAAATCACATTTAATAAATTTTGTCCATTGATTTCTAAACATACGTATGTATTGAGAGTAATGAAATTGTTCGTTATAGAATATTCCGGTATATCATTCAAATAAGCTCTCCATAAACGTAAAAAAAAGATACAATACCATATATTGAAAACGCATTCCAAAGGGGTCATCAATTTACATAAAAACGCATTAAGAGCTCGATGAATAATATTTAAATATGCTATTGTAGCGTCACTTCCAGGGACATTAGTTTTTAAGAGCTCGCGCACTCTTGGA
>NW_020212169.1:0-5312 GCF_003070985.1 Temnothorax curvispinosus | reverse complement strand
AGCTGCATCACATTTATCGCTTATACAATTTCTTCGTAAAATGGTTACAAAATGATTAAATTTCACATTTACTTCATTTGTATTTTGATACAGCTTGAAATATTCATGTTTGACACAGTGCTCGAGTTCGAATAAGAAAAGTACGGTCGATGATTTCATATACATGCAATTATTATGTAACTTAAGTTTTACAACATTCGCATCACGTATTTTTACGAGTTCTATAACTAGATCTTGAATCGACATTGATGAAGGTGCGGTTGACTGCAGGAGTCGTTCGATATCCGCATGTCTTTCAATTAGCGCTGTCCACGTCGTATGAGCCAACACCATCTGATTTCTTCGGTTATCGCCGAGAAGTAGTGTAGGGAGCAGCATATCTGTCTCCCTTCCGATTGGTCAGCCCCTTCTCCTGCGCTAGCAAGAAGGGTTGAGAGTTACGAGGTTGGTAACTGAGTTACGACGACCGTTAGATTTGTATCCACTCTCGTGGCTATTGCGTGGTCTGCAATAAAGTATTATTTTATCAGCAGTAATCAAGTGTGTAATTATTCCTCGATTTATCTCGTCAAGTCGTCGGTAGTAGGCCGACACCCGGAGGCATAATTGACCTCCTGCGGTACCAAATATCTACATTGGTGACCCCGACTAAAAAACACGCAACGGTTTTTGCACAAATTGCTACCGGAAGCCCGAGTCAAAAATAAATCCTCGTGTGGACCAGCCTTCCCCGAGGAACGGACGCAGAAGTAGCGGATCGAATTACCCGCAGCTGCAAGGTACATCCCTGTGCCCGCGTCCCTGGCTGTTATTTGCCCACGCTGCGGCCAGCCAGCCTTGCCGCACCGAAACATTATTCGGGCGGCCATCTTTTTTGCCGCGCTTTTTGCACGAAGCACGAGGCGGGCACGTAATAGCGTTTTTCTTTGGCAGAACTGGTGCGCACTCAGTGCACATTAAAGCCGTTGTACACAAATCAACGTAATGTGTATGTTTAATATAAACGGGTTAAATCATGAAATCCTCAATATTCTTTATTGCACTATTTGGTAAAATATGTACTGGGTATTTTATCAGTCGAAATATTTGCATTTTACTTTAAATATTAGAGATTAAATCAGTGTACAACGGCCTTAATGTGCACTGAGTGCGCACCAGTTCTGCCAATGAAAAACGCTATAAGACTCTACCGGCGCCCGGGTGGCTACAGCGGTTCTGCCTTCTTGTTACCACGACCATCCCTTGGTGTGCGACTGGCCTTTCTCCGCCCCTCGCCGTTACTGCCTTTTCCTGGTGTGCGACCGGCCTTTCTCTGCCGATGCCACGGATCGACAACGTCGCTATCGCCTCATCGCTGTGATTGCGTGAAGCCAACGACACCGGCGCCTTGGATTCCGTCGTCGTTGAGACATTTAATGCGTGAAGCCAACGTCTCCGGCGCCTTGGGTCCCATCGTCACCGGGGCTTTGGATTCTACCCATCCTTTACCTGACTACAATAATGTAAAAGTAGGATAGTCCGTCGCGTGCTATCATTTTCTAACGCGCGTGTCGTTCATATTGTTTAACGCTCGTGTCGCATAACGCCTATGTCGCTTATATTATTTAACGCGCATGTTGTTTATGCTACTTATTGCTTTTGTTTTGCTAATAACTTACAGTAAATTTAAAACAATGTCGGACGCGGCTATTACAGCCGCCCAAGCCCGCGCGGAAAAAGCGGAAAACCAGCTCGCGCAATCACAAACCCAGCTCGCACAATTACGAGCTCAGCTAAACGCTCAGGGCCCCGATACAGCCACCTCTGACGCGAGTGATAATACCATTCAAATTCCGCATATAGATAATTACAGGGTTCCCAAGCTCCCCCCGTTTTCACTAGTCGATCCAGCATTGTGGTTCATCCAAGCCGAGGTTTCCATGAGAAATTCGCGAATTACCGTAAAATCCACCAAAGCCGATACCGTCCTCGCTGCACTGGATGTCGAAATATTGGATTGCGTTAGAGACATCATTACTTTGGACCCTCTCCCAGCGGATATTTATAAACAGGTGAAGGCTCGAATTATCGCGACATATGCACCTTCGGACGAAACAAAATTGCGAAAACTTTTAAGGGGACAAGTCGGGACCGATGGAAAACCTTTCTCGGCTGAGGCTGAGGTTAATCCTCAGCCGATTGCGCGGTCTTAATAACGGGAAGATAGTGTACGATAGTAGACGATAGTGTAATAAGATCAATTTTCCTGGACCAACTACCACGCGAACACCGCGCCGTTTTTGTGGCTACGGGAGCCACCGACCTCAACGGACTAGCCGAGGCCGCTGACCGAATGGTTGAGAGCGCCCGCGGAGGCGAATACGCTTCCGCCGTGACCAAGGGGAACACACCCCCTCCCGCAAAGATCGAGATTCAATAACTCATCGAAAGAATCGAAAAGCTGGAAAAGTCACAAAATTCGCGTTCGCGTTCGCGATCCAACTCCCGCAGGCGTAGGACCTCAACCTCGCCAAACAAGGCGATCACACCCGCGCTCTGTCCGGCTCATACCAAATACCCGGATAATCCGACTTCGTGTCGAACGTGGTGCTCAAAATATGAGACTTGGAAAAGTAAAAAAAAACTAAGCCCGCCCCCCCCCGTTCGGAGATGGTCGGCAAGGGCCTTTAAATTTCTAACCGTGTCCACGTCCGTGATCGTGCCAGTGGCCAAATGTTTCTTATCGATACAGGCGCGGATATCTCTCTTGTACCCGCTATCGATAAGATCAAGGGAAAGCCCTCCGAATTAAAGCTCTTCGCAGCAAATGATACGCGTATTGACACGTTCGGGGAATCTCTTCGTGAGCTTGACCTCGGTTTAAGACGGCCAATTCGATGGAATTTTTGCATTGCCGCAGTTCCGTGCCCCATCATTGGCGCCGACTTAATATCGCATTTCGGGTTAATAGTAGATTTAAAACGACGACGTCTTATATTATAGATTGCACTACTAAATTATATACCCTCGCGATCAAAAAACCGGCTCCGATACATTTGATTAATACAATCAAATCTTCCTCTGAGTTTTCCAAAATACTCAAGAACTTTCCGCAAATAACAGGAGCCCTTCCCCTCGCCCCGCCGTCCAATTGTGACGTGTTTCATCATATTATCACTACCGGCCCTCCAGTCGCTGCGCGCGCTAGGCGCCTTCCTCCTGATAAACTTAAAACCGCAAAGGCCGAGATCAGAGTTTTAGTCGAAGCAGGCATTTGCCGCCCCTCTAGCAGTCCATGGGCCAGTCCCATTTATTTAGTCCGTAAAAAAGACGGCACCTGGCGAGTGTGCGGCGATTACCGCGGTGTAAATGCAATCACGCGACCTGATAAATACCCCACCCCCCACCTGCATGACTGCTCCGTTAATCTACACGGTAAAACAATCTTTTCATCCCTCGACTTATATAAAGCCTATAATCAAATTCCAATGGCCCCCAAGGACATTGAGAAAACAGCTATCATAACCTCTTTCGGGTTATTCGAATACTTATTTATGACCTTTGGCCTCCGTAATGCCGGTCAATCCTTTCAACGTTATATAAATCGCGCCTTAGGCGGTCTAGATTTTGTTTTCATTTATATGGATGATATCCTAATTGCTTTCTCTTCTCCAGAGGAGCACGATAAACATTTACGCATAGTATTTCAGAGGCTTAAAGAGTTCCACTTCCGCCTTAATGTTGAAAAATGTGTGTTCGGCGCACATGAACTAAAGTTTCTCGGGTATATAATAAACGGTAAAGGAATCAGCCCCATCCCAGAAAAAGTTGAGGCGATTACCAAATTTCCTAGACCCAAAACCATCGCCGAACTACGCCGTTTTCTCGGCATGATAAATTTTTACCGTCGCAACATTTTTCGCGCGGCAGAAGCTCAAGCACCACTAAATGCATTACTAGTCGACTCGCGTAAAAACGATAAGCGTGTAATCGTATGGTCTGACAAATTAATCGAAGCGTTTGAAAAAACCAAAAACGGCCTCGCTAACGCTGCAATGCTGGTGCATCCCCATATTGGCGCGGAACTCCGTATAGTCGCGGATGCCTCCGATTTCGCCATGGGGGCAGTACTTGAACAGAAAAAACGGGATACTTGAGAGCCCCTAGCATTTTTTTCGCATAAATTTTCTCCCGCACAAACTCGGTATAGCGCTTACGACCAAGAGCTCACGGCAATTTTTGAAGCCGTTAATTACTTTCGTCATTTTGTAGAAGGACGCGAGTTTAAAATTTTGACCGACCATAAACCGCTCATGTACGCGTTTATGCAACGGTCTGACAAGGCGTCCCCGCGACAACTACGCCAATTGTCATATATCGCGCAGTTCACAACGCATATTGAACATGTCGCTGGTTCACAAAATGTTGTCGCGGATTCGCTTTCGCGGATCGATTCCTTGCGTTTGCCGGTTGAATTTAATCTTAATGAGCTCGCCGAGCTGCAAAAGAACGACGAGCAACTTAAGTTGATTGCTAACGCCCCCGATCATCCTTTAAAGTTGAAGAAAATTCAGTGGGGCCCAGATCACACAACTGTATATTGCGAAATCTCGGGCGAAACTATTCGGCCATATGTCCTCGATAGTCTCCGCGTTAAAGTATTTCAAATGTTTCACAACCCAGCCCATTCGAGTGGCAAAATTACCGATCGCACTATCCGACAGCGTTATGTCTGACCTGACATGCACCGCGATATCGCTAAATGGTGTAAAAACTGTATCGAATGTCAGCAAGCGAAAATCTCTCGTTACGCAAAACTAACTCCTGAGCACTTTGTTGCTCCCGACGGGCGATTCGATCAGGTGCATATTGACATTATCGGCCATTGCTTCCTTCTGAGGGTTACTCTTATTGTTTCACTATGATCAACAGATTTTCGCATTGGGCCGAGGCAATTCCTCTTAAAGATATCTCCGCACAAACCGTTGCTAGAGCATTTTACGACGCGTGGATTTTCCGTTACGGAACCCCTCAATTACTAACTACGGATCAGGGAGCCCAATTCGAATCCCGCCTATTCGAGGCGTTACTTTCATTAATCGGTTGCGAACAAATTCGTACAACCGCCTACCACCCGGCGTCAAACGGCATGATTGAACGTTGGCACCGGGTGCTTAAAGCCGCAATCATGTGCCATGCCGATGCGTGCTGGACGCGTACCTTGTTTACCGTTCTATTAGGACTTCGGTCGCACGTCCGTGCTGACACAAATGCGTCTCCCGCCGAATTTATGTTCGGGACGACTTTACGACTTCCGGGGAATTCTTTCTTCC
>NW_020212168.1:0-3781 GCF_003070985.1 Temnothorax curvispinosus | reverse complement strand
TTTTGGGACACTGTATATATTTACTTTTTAACTATGTAACTATGTAAAATTATTATTTATTGCTTATCGTATTTCTTGTAGACGTGGAGAAACTGGAAATCTAATACCTTAAAAAAGGTGGCAAAGCACAAGCAATATATGATGGGGACAGGTGGCGGATCACCAAAAGATTTGCAATTATCTGCAACAGAGGATGCCTTAATAAAGTTTTTAACACCTGATGCTAGTGGTTTAAAAGATATTTCAGAAGGTGGATTTACAGATGTAATGCCAAAGTTATGATAATAATAAAACTCTCAGTTTATCTACTTCATCACATAACATTAATGAAAAACAAGACGAAACAGAAGATATATTTTTAAATGATAATTCCAATGATGAACTTTTGGAATCATATGAAGCGTATTCTCCTATTCAACAAAATAAGCAGCATATGGAATCAGTATCTATGTTATCATCAAATACTAATGTGCAGAATATACGCAATATACATGTAAAACAGAGAAAGCGTAGTATTGAGCCAAATACAAAAGTGAAGAAATATGATGAAACATTTGCTTTATCATTACATAACGTGAAGAATGTACACCAAAATAAGGAAAATTTGGTATGCATAAGATCTTTTTTGGACACGCGTTATAATATTATTTCTTTTTATAAGTATGGATTAATATAGATTTAATTTTATTGTATTTTATTTAAATATTTGTAGGAACAAGATAGTAAAACAACTTGTGAAACAACTGTTTCTTTAGATGATACAGAGAAATATATTACAAAACGTTCAGAAGGTATACCAAATCTTTTAATAAAATATATCTAAATATTATTTTTTAATTACTTTTTTTTATTATTTAGGTGCAAAGAAACCACGGCTTATGGCAACAGCAATTAACTTATTAGAAAAGAAATCAACTTTATCTGAGAATATTAAACAAGAAATGTTGGATTTGAAAAAAGAAAAGTTAGCATTGAAAAGAGAAGAAGTAAATACCTTTAAAGCAATTTTGCAGCAACTACAAAATATGAATGACAACGTGACATTTTTGCGAGAAGACTTATGTCCACAATACCTGACAACAGATGTTCAAGAGGGTCAAGAGGTTGAAGATGAGGTTCAAGAGAGTTGTCTCTCTCCTTAAACTAACCACAGATACATCGTCAATTTTGTGATGTATGCATACATTATTATTTTTACTTATATACTACAGTTTATTTAGTTGAAGTATTAAGTATACATTATTTGGTTTGCTCGTTTTTTTAGTTTATTTGTTCTGTTTAGTTTATTGGATTTATATTAATGAAATCAAATACAGAACACGAAAACTGGAGAGTACCTAGTCTAATGCATATTATATTTTTGTAAAACACAAAGTCAAATATGTGATATCTATTACTGTGATCACATCTTGAGTTTAAGTTAGATGAGACTGAGTGTTACAATTTATTACTCCAGTTACTATATTTTTATACGCTTAACAAAGTTTGATATTCTAGATACATTAGAAATAATATACGTTGCATATTATTAATTAAAAAGAATAGTCGTATGCATAAATATTTTTGTTAAACACAACGTCAGATATGTGATCTATTACTGTGATCACATCTTGAGCTTAAGTTAGGTGAGACTGAGATTGTTGAGATTTATGACTTCAGTTAATTGATACATTTTAATATGCTTAAGAAAGTTTATTGATATTCTAGATACATTAGAAATAAAAGTATACGTTGCATACATATTATTAATGAAAATAAATATTACTTTAAATATTCTGTTTTTATTACAAATGTATATTAAGAATCTTATTACTAAACTATCTGTACAGCAGTATATGCATATGTATGTTTAAAATAAAAAACTATTCAAAATACCATCTAACAATATTTCTTCGTATTTGTTCAGCATCATTTTCATTAACATCATTACATGGTATTGGTGCTTCTTGATCTATGTCCTCTAAGTATATTTCATTTGGTGGAATTCTCCATTTTACAGCAATATTGTGTAGAACACAACATGCATTTACAATATGAGCTAAAAAAAAAGAAATACGATAATAAATACTAAAACAAAGCTTCCTCTATGAGGAAGCAAAAACATTGTTTTTTTATTTAGAGGAAATTATGCTTAATACCTGCAAATTCTGGCTGATAATGCAATGCCCTTTCTTTTCGTAAACATCGCCATCGGCCTTTTAAAATACCTATACATCTTTCCACAGCACATCGTGCTGTTGTTATATGTTGTGTATATCTAAATTCTGGAGATCCCATAGGTGCATTTAAGATTGGTTTTAACAGAAAAGGCATAAGCGGATATGCAGAATCTCCTATAACACATATTAAAACGCATAATTTTATAATATTAAATCATAAAAAATAAGTAAATCTATTAAATAATGCTATGTAAATATATAAGTCAATAATATATTATTAGCTATACCTATAAGCCATGAACCTCTTTCGCCTGCTTCCTGCTGTCTTTCTAAGTGATGGAACAAACGCGAAGAACGAAAGACTCTCGAGTCATGCGTCCTTCTTCCATGCATCGCATTTACCGCTAATATTTCATTGCTGTATGAAGACACCTAATATAGAAAGATATAAATATGAATTATTGTATTTCTATTTGCAATAACATCGCATTTATTATTATTACTAAGCACTTCTTATCGTTTTTATCGTGCATATTACTTTATATGTTATATTATTTTATACGTACAAGCATCACATTTAAGGAATGATATAACTTCCTATTAATAAATAAGTATTCTCGCTCAGTTTGTGAAGGAAAGATAGCTATATGACTCCCATCAATAGCTCCAATCACTCCTGGAAATCCAGTTTTTTCGAAAAATCTGACATTAAAGATAAAATATTAAATTTTTACAATTTTTATATAAAATATAATAAACTTCATGTGTATTGTTTATATACTTACTTTTCTTTAATTTGTTGTTTTCTTCTATCTGATGTTGGAAACTTAATCCATTGTCCCATAATTCTGTTAAATGCATTTATTGTAGCATGAATAAAAACGGAGATTGATGTTTGACTCATGCACGACAAAAAATCCTGCCCGACTTTTCTTTGATAAGAACCGGATGCGAGAAAATAAAGTGTTGCAAATATCTAAAATTATAACAATTAAAAATATGAATAAAATAGAAAAAGAATAAATTAGAAAGCTATACTTACTTGCAAATTTTGAGGAATTGCTGTTGTTCTTTTTGGAACTGGCATGAAATTGATTAATTCTTCTATTAGTTGTTGAGTTGCTACCTTGGGCAATCTTAACATATATAAATATTGTATAATGTATATATGTGTAACATAATAACAATAAAATATATAATATAAAATTATTAAAAATACATATAAATAAATTACTCAATTTATGTGTAAATTGGGGTGTAAATTATATAATATTGCCAATTATGTAATATATAACATTGCAATATATATAAAATTGTAATATATAATAAAATATAATTTGCTTTTATCTTACCTATACAGTTTGAGAAATGAACTGTCTGGGATATCAAACGGATTTTGAGTATCCCTTAACCTTCTTCTTATTAAATTTAAATTATTTTGCCGCTCCTTATTCATATTTCTTTCTTCTTCTTCTTCTTCTTCTTCTCCCATCAATAACATAGCAACGACATAATCCATCTTTTAGCTTTTAGCGTCTGTTTTCTATTGCTCAGACTGACTGCACCAATATTTTCGACACAATTTGGCGTTATTCGACACAAAATTTCTTGTCGAGTAATCT
>NW_020212167.1:0-2148 GCF_003070985.1 Temnothorax curvispinosus | reverse complement strand
GAAAAATTATTTATATTATTAGTATCCCGGGCGGTATCCCGGAATGCTAGTACCACCAGCTGTCGGAACGTACCCCGGCGGAGGTGACGGTGCCGGTGCTGCTGCTGGAGCCGGTGTCGGTGTCGACGACGCGGGCAGTGACGGCGGCGGCGGTGGCAGCGATTTTATTTCCGCTGCCTGTGACGTCGTTGCTGTATTCGGCACTGTTGTGCCTAAACTTTTTGCTGGAATAGAAAATTAGAAAATATATTATTAGCGCTGCGTCTCTCTCTCTCTCTCTCTCTCTCTCTCTCTCTCTCTCTCTCGTTCGCCCGTCCTTTCTCTCACTTACTCACTCATTCACCCGTTTCCTTACGCGTTCTATTTCTCTCTCATTCTGTATTTCACTCATACTACGTTTATGCGAGCGTTACTTCTGTAGTAACTTACGATAATTCACTCGTTTACGCGGAATAAATTATCGTAAGTTACTACAAAATCCCGTTTACGCGAAGGAATTATCGTAAGTTACTACAGAAGTTACGCTCGCGTAAACGTAGTATCACTCACTCTTACTGTAATATAGTAAAATTATTATACTTACATCTTCCGCGACTCGTTCTCGGCGGCATGTCGAAGACAAATGATTTGTCTTGGCAAAGCGAATTTCAATCGCCGAGAGAGCATCGGGCAATATCGGTGACATTCTTTCCTTATCCAGGAGACTTTTTCCTGTGTTGAATTTCAATTCTTTTTACGTTCCACTACACAAATATATTGTAAAAAACAGATATTTATTTGAAAAAATGTAGATAATTTTCAGAACTCGGAAAAATGGTGGATAAAAAAAATTTTTATTGGTATTTTGTTGCAAACTCAGAATCATACAAATTTCCTTTATTGATATTTTACGTGACTGCAAATAGTTATTCACCCGGGCATTTATAATAAAACACCCTGTATATCAAGTCTCGTCAATATTAAAAAGAAATTTCTGTTGTCGATTACGTGAGCTCACGCGAATATCATTTGTTTACCAACAAAAAACGTGCCGTACTAGTAGTGTGTATATGAGTGAATCTTGTTTGTGTTGAATTACCAACACAGGAAAGAGTCTCATGGATAAGGAACGAATGTCACCGACATCGCCCGATGCTCTCTCGGCGATTGAAATTCGCTTTGCCAAGACAAATCATTTGTCTTTGACATGCCGCCGGGAACGAGTCGCGGAAGATGTAAGTATAATAATTTTACTATATTACAGTAAGAGTGAGTGAGTGAAATACAGAGTGAGAGAGAAATAGAACGCGTAAGGAAACGGGTGAATGAATGAGTAAGTAAGAGAAAAGACGGGGAGGAGGGAGGAAGGGAGAGAGAGAGAGAGAGAGAGAGAGAGGGAGAGGGAAAGGGAGAGGGAGAGGGAGAGGGAGAGACAGAGAGACAGAGAGAGAGAACGGGTAAAGAGAAAACGGGTGCATAAGTGACTGAGTGAGTGAACGAAAGAACGAACAAACAAGGGACAAAACACATAAGAAAACGTGTGAGTGAACGGGCGAAGTAGTGAGTGAGTGAGTGAAAGAGAGAGAGAGAGAGAGAGAGAGAGAGAGAGAGAACGGGTAAAGAAACGGGTGCGTAAGTGAGTGAGTGAGTGAGCGAAAGCACGAGCGAACGAGAGACAGATTCACAGAACGGATAAGAAAACGTGCGTAAGAGTGTGTAAGAGAGAGAGAGAGAGAGAGAGAGAGAGAGAGAGAGATATTGATATTGATATTGATATTGATATATATATATTTATATGCCCAAGCAAAACTAAAGGGCAAAAAGATAACAAAGCAATCATATACAAACATAAATAAAAGCAACAAAAACAAGTGAACTTAAAAACTACTTATAATTACCGCAACTAAGACTAACGCAACTTAAAACTAATCGCATCAGCGCAACAAGACTAACGCAAGACAAGAAAGCTTAAAACTTAAAAGCTACTTATAATTACCGCAACTAAGACTAACGCAACTTAAACCTAATCGCAACGCAGCCAAAACTAACTTAAAAGCTACTTATAATTACCGCAACTAAGACTAACGCAACTAAGACTAACGCAACTCACAACCAGCCGAATAGCACCTCACAGGCAAAACAAAGGACAAGCACGGAAAGAAGAAAAAG
>NW_020212166.1:0-1162 GCF_003070985.1 Temnothorax curvispinosus | reverse complement strand
TCAAACGACACAGTATCATAGTCCAAAGTAGATTTAAATTTGTAGTGCACGGACATCGTTGCTACTTAAATAACCTAAAAATGCACACCAAGAAATTGTCAATGAGACAGGCAGCTTACAATTAGTAAACATCGAAGCAAAAATTTTATTTTAGTCTCGCCAGCGATAAAAATAGAATCTAGATTATCTAATTCTAATATGAAAAACGTTAACGATCCATGTTGATACGTTCTCTTGTATAATCCTGTATATAATAAGGGTGAAAATGAGAAGCTTGTATAATAAGAATATATGTATATATGAGAGAGAAAGAGAGAGAGAAAGAGAGAGAGGGGGAGAGAGAGAGAGAGGGGGGGGGAAAAAGAGAAAAAAAATTAATAATAGTATAATACGGAACTCAACGTGCGTTACACACGTATTAACCAGCATCTAAGCATCTTTCAACCTAGAACCTAGAACTAGAAGCTTCGCTTTACTCAAAATCCGCATTATGAAATACATACATATGTAATATATGGATGAACGTACCTCCTTGCGAGGACGGCCGACGACGATCGCAGGTAGGCAACGCAGAGAGATCGCATAGGGCACAGGGCGCAAAGGGTCGGCCCCGCGATTATGTTTCAAGACTGTCCAAGACGAGGAAAATGCAAAAACGTAAAAACGCACGGTTGTGCACAAGCGACAAACCTCGCTTAGGTGCTTAGGCTGCCAGGCTAAATTACAAATACGAACGACGACCGGACGACGTGCCCCAACCCCCAACTGCTCCACGAAGAGTGAAGACTGACGATGTGATGTGACCAGTCCGACCAGTGACGATACTGACGAAGACTGTTAATGTTCTCACTGTTCGCTTCGCGCCAATGTTCGCGACGTACTATCGGCGGATCATAAATACTGTGCGAACGAGATAAGGAGCGATAAGGAATAAGGAGTACGCGTACTCCTCGTACTAACGTACCGTACGCGTGCCGAGCGCGAGTTTTGCAATGCTAAAGAGGCAGTGAACGGCACTGCTCCGAGAATCCGACAACGTGCGGCTACGAAACGTGAAAATTGCGCGGTGATTTAGTGTGTTTAGCGTGTAGAACGACGAGCGCCGTGCTCCACCAGCGAGTCCAGCGACCAAGCCATGTCTATGTATATCAATGTCTATCTC
>NW_020212165.1:0-1834 GCF_003070985.1 Temnothorax curvispinosus | reverse complement strand
GTACGACCACGTATCGTCTGCGAGAGTCAAGTTCGCGATGCTCGTGTCCGCCATTCTCGATAAGATCTTCAGGTCGAAACCACGCAAGTTGATTGATATTCCGCTCAACCGGGCTTTATGGTTTACGAATATATGTATGAAACGAGACGTGACACTGACCGTGTATTTATACAATAGATTAGCCGAACTTTACACGAACCTTAGACGATGCTAATAATTAATGTGTCTGTGTTCATCTTCAATTCCAACTGTAACTTTTATAGAAATATACTCAATCTTTTACTTACTAAATGTAAATATAAAATTTCGAAGATTAATAAAGTGGAGTATAATCAGAAAAAAATATTTTGCGAAACAAAGTAAGGAATCCAAATCTGCTTAACCCTAGAACGCATGAGAGGGGTCGATTTCGACCCCAGGCGAACTTTGAAAAACGCTCTTGAGCTAGCGAGTGACATTATTGTCGAGTCTTTAAATGGATTTTTCACTAACTAAACTTGAGTAAAATTAAATTTACCGCATACCATTCTCTTCGTTATTAAAAAACGAAGAAATTCATGTAGGTTTAAAGGCCCTTTATTTCTGTAGGACCGGTTTTACGATCAAATAAAGCGTGGGGTCGATATTGCCCCCAGTCATGCGTTAGAAGGTCAAAAAAATGATACATGCGTTCTAGGGTTAAATTTCTGACTTTCATACTGAATGAGAAATTTTGTTTTTAATATAATTTATAAATTTGTGTACTTCGCCAAGCTCCACGCAACTTCGCGAATCATTTTTTATTTAATTGGCGGCATTTTGTATAATCCGTCACGTAGGTGTAAAGAACAGTAATTTCTACGTGGGCTTTGATCCAATGATCGCACCAGGAAGTAATCGGTCGTCCGAATCGTCGCGCGTTTTTTTCGCGACGCGCTGGGCGATATGCTTCCATCGTGGATTTTATTAACGAATTCGTAACGCTTTTACGATTATGGCCGACGATGATTTTGACGCGTCGAAGATGCGATCGCTATCGATAGCGGTCCGATACGCGATGTAACGCGATACGCGCGCTAAACAGTATGGTAATAAAAAAAAATCGCTGTACGGAGTAACAATAATGGCGATAGAGATGGTCCGAGTCTAGGAATTCTAGCGGTATCGTTCTTTTTCTTTATGACAAGCCGTGAACTTCCGCGTACAAAGTGCTCAAAAATCGATTATAAAATTGCGCAAAGAATCACATTATTTTACCTGCCATTTCCCGTTGTATCAATACTAGACATATAAATTATCGCCTTGACTGCGTAGGCTGGCAAACCTGCTGCATAGATATTGCCTGTGTAACAAGGACGTCTGAAAACTTTCAGTCAGTTATGTCGCGCGAACATGATACTTAGAGATTTCAATATCATCATCGTCGATCAAAAGTTCCTTCTTGCGTGACGTGCGTTGAAACTTGTGTAGGTGAATAATAATATTATGCACGTGGGATGCAACTAAGTAAATCTGCAAGTTAATATCTCGAGATTCTGCGAGAAACATTACCAAACCAGCTATGACACGTGAAGTGCATCACATGAGTTGGCAAATTAATCTAAGTTATCGAATAGTAGGCGTCAAATAGCACGCATACAAAAATCGTTTGCATGTCTAAAAAAAGTCACGCAGTGACGAAAAATATTGCAAGAAAAAGCGTCGTCATTTAGAAAAATTGTAAGAATTGCAAAAAAAATATGAGTAGATAAGATATGCCGGTTCCAAATCACTTGTGAAGGGGGGATGACGTCATCGGCGTGGAGGGGGATGATGGCGTGTTTGCATCATTAATTATATTATGTTTAATGCAAAC
>NW_020212164.1:0-3678 GCF_003070985.1 Temnothorax curvispinosus | reverse complement strand
TTTTTATTTTGTTTTACTATTCTTTAAGTTGCATGATATTTACATATATATTATTGCATTATTTATATAATTAAGTCTTTGTATGTTTTGTTTATTTTTTATTATTTCATAATTTTTATATATTTTTTTTTTTTTTTTACAGAATATTGCCAACACGAGTCATCAACTTATTTACATACTTTTTATCGGCTTTTTAAACGGGCATGTAACATATTTAACTTCTATTAGTTCTTTCATTTCGTTTACTTTGTTATTGCAATTATCATTGCAGAAATCATGTAACTTGACAGTTTATACATTTGTCACATATACATATATCTATATACATATAAATAGTTGTCATTGTGAATAAAAAGAATTAGATAAAATAAAGTTACAAGTTGTATTATATAATTTTCTTAATATTTCCTTGATATTTCCTTTTGTGACCGTTTAAATATTGATAGCATAAATAATTTATTGATTTGTGTTATACAACTAGTGTATAACACGAAGAAGTAATATGGCACATTTGTACAATTGCTATACAAATTATTAAAATTTATCTGTATTTTGTATGTACCTAACCTATATATATATATATATATATATATATATATATATATATATATATAATAAAAAAATATATAGTGTAAAAAAATATAAATATATAGCGCGCGTCTGGTTGTACATCATATTTTATTTCTATCTTAAATGTAACCCTTGTTGTTTATGCATGCGTTTTTGCGCGTTATAACGCACGTCAAACATGCGTCTCCATACATTATCCCAATCAAAACACGCGCGTCTGACACGCAACGATAAATTAGAAAGAGAGAGAGACTTATAACAGTGAGAGGAAGTGAGACAGATTATCGGTGCTCTGATTGGTTACATACCTCGCACGCGCATGTGCAGTTCATTTTCATCCACGCTAACATCAAAAGTGCCGACAGAGAGTTGCGCTACTGTATATACTGTGCACCAGTCCTGTCCGACTCCTGCTTCCGACACGACCACTCTCCGAGACCGCTTCTCTAGGTTGGGTGCCCCCAACCTCGTCCTCCGTACAGGGAACGGGTGCCCCCGTTCTCACCTGGGTGCCCCCAGGGTACGGGCCTCCCCAGCTGGGTGCCCCCGGTTGGCATTACCTGCCCTCTCCTGCCTCTGGGTCGGGCGCCCCCGACCCTTTCCGCCGTACGGAAGACGGGTGCCCCCGTCTTCGAGCCGGGTGCCCCCGGTGTACGGGCCGCTCAGTCGGGCGCCCCCGACTGAGCTCCTGACCGTCCTACCTGATAGATATAAGCCGCGCCTCCGCCCGCGAATCCGTAAGGCCACCGGGCCTCCGTGTTTATCCGCGAATCCGTCTCGGCTAGTTGTGAACTCGTCTACCCGTCCGCGGGACTGCCCCGCATCGACCCTAACACGTACACTGCGGCTCAGCGGAGCAATACACACACACACGCACCTACACGTACGCCCTCCATCATTTCTGTATCACATAGTTAGTAAGAATAAAGACTATTTAATAAAACCAACCAGTGTCTCCACGTTTTCTCACCCTGGCCTGGCGAGCGAATTCCGAGCGAGAAAACGCGAACGTTACAGCATTATAGTACCCAACCGGCCGGCCGGGCCGAGCGATCGGCGACGCACGGTCTTACGCACGGTCGCTTACGGGCGCTGGAGGCGAAATATCGAGACTTGACCATCGGGACTTGACCGCTGAGAACGACGACGACACGAATTCGATTACCGTACGGAATATCCGGCAGCCGGTCTCGGGGGTCGACGATACGCCACGTTGATGCGAAGCGAGCCGAATGACACCATAATTCGGGGTACTTGTAACCGAGAGGCACGAACGCGGTTGTTACCTCCGGCGTGGGCTCTAGCAAAAAGTCCCCTTGCGGCGTGTTGCTTCCGCGCCGCGGTCGTTACCTCCGGCGCCGCTCAAGCAAAAAGTTTTCTAAGTTCCCTCGCGGCGTGTTGCTTTCGCGCGGTTGTTACCTCCGGCGCCGAACAAAAATTTTCTAAGTTGACCCAATACATGCCCAGTACTGAGCCGATTCTCGGTCGTAAATCAATATCATTTTTGGCCTTATACACGGTCAGTACTGAGACTAGACTCGCCTCGGAACAGAATATGGTTGGATGGGGTCACCGAGACTGGCACAATACTGATCTAGCGGTTTATCCGTACTGGGGCAGTACCACCCATCAAGTCTTGGCAGCCAATATTGTGCCACTTCTAGGCCATGCGGACAACTCTGGAAGAAGTACGACATTCGCACATGGGTTACTGACTTATAGCTCTTGCTGTAAAAAAATGTTATAGTTTAATCCGACAGAACTTGGATGCTGTACCGATTCGCCCCAGCGAAAGCCACACGCCGCGAGAGAACTTAGTTGCTCGGGCGACGCCGAAGGTAATGACCGCGGCGCGAAAGCAACACGCCACGAGGGGACCTGGAAAACTTTTGCTTGGGTGACGCCGGAGGTAACGACCGAGGCGCGAAAGCAACACGCCGCGAGAAGACTTAGAAAATTTAAAATAATATTTTTTAAATATTTTGAAACAAGATTATAAAACAATATATATGTAGATTTAAATTAATATTTTAAAAATATATTTCAAATATTTAAGAAAATATTATCTGGATGGTAAAAAAAAACATTTTAAAAAATATTTCTAAAAGATTCTTAAAATATTTCTAAAAATGTTACTACAAAATATTTTTAAGCCATTTTAAAATATTCCTAAAACTATTTTAAAATGTTTTTTGCAATATTTTTATAAAAATATTTAGACATATTTTTGGAAAATATTTTGTGCTGTATGGGTTATCACCCAAATTGACTTTGATAAGGCTCAATCGACGCGGAATCGTTTGGTAGTCACGAATATTGTCATTAAAACGTTTGGTAGTCAATCGTTTTCCTAAAAAATAGCAAAAACCGTACGCTCACGCCATTGGTCGTATGACTCCATGACGTTAGCTCGGTAATTTGATGCATAAACATTATTTATCAATCAAATTGACTTTCATACGGCTCAATCGACGCGGCATCGTTTGGTGGTCACGAATATCATCAGTAAAACGTTTGGTGGTCAACCGTTTTCCCAGAAAATAGAAAAAAACCGTATGCGCATAATGCCGGACATATCACCTCAGCTGTGCCATTAGTCAGAAAAATTGTATTTATTACCCAAATTGACTTTGATAGGGCTCAATCGACGCGGAATTGTTTGGTGGTCACGAATATCGTCATTAAAACGTTTGGTGGTCAATCGTTTTTTTAAGAAATAGATAAAACCGTACTCTCATGCCATTGGTCGCATAATGACTCCGTGAGCTCGGTAATTTGATGGATAAACATTATTTATCAATCAAAATGACTTTCATACGGCTCAATCGACGCGGAATCGTTTGGTGGTCACGAATATCATCAATAAAACGTTTGGTGGTCGACCGTTTTCCTAAAAAATAGAAGATACCGTACGCTCACGCCATTGGTCGTATGACTCTGTGACATTAGTTGGATAAATATTATTTATCAATCAAATTGACTTTTATTCAAGGTGGAATTGGTGGAACGCAATGAACAATCCGGTTGCTCTGACATGCTAACTCAAATGGCAAGAATAAGTACTTCTCAGCGGTAATGACATTTGAGTCTCTTTTAATTGGATTGTGC
>NW_020212163.1:0-3309 GCF_003070985.1 Temnothorax curvispinosus | reverse complement strand
CATTTTCTTTTGTAAAAAATTTCTTTTTCAGTGCTTGACACCTATAATTAAAGTATGCCAAAAGTTTAAATTAATGCGATTATTTTATTATCTCTAAAAAAATTGTTCAAAAAATCGCTTATTTTCGTGCTTTTACTTAGTTTTCCCCCCTTAACGCTAATAGCGCGCTCCGCGAACGCATATAATAACGACAAAAGGCGAAGGACGCTAATAAAAGGATTAAAACACTTGACGATCAATACAATATTGATATAGATATTTATACATTGATGTTTGTGACTTATGTTTATGACACTATTGCTGTGCTAAAGCTTATAGTTTTAATATAATATTATTATTATATTAATTACATTCTAATTATATAATTGCATTATTATACAATTATATATATACTATAATTATATTATATGCACTTATATATAAATAACACTCAAAATAAAGCTTGCACGCAAAGAATGAACTCGAACAGAGTAATCAAATTTACAAAACTTAATAGAACTCACCTCGTAACCGGAAATGCTATCCTTCTCACTTTTACTACCAATACCCAGAGCGTTCATACCGGCGATTATGGGTTTCCCACCGTTAGGATTGTCGGTGAATGCGGCTATGGATATGCCTTCCGCGAGTAATAAGCGCCAGATAGTGCTTGCATCTCGTACAAATACGGGGTCATCTTTCGCATCTGCAAATAAAATAGATCAAAAAGTGACAAAAAAACGATTGCCTCGCATGATTACAAAAGATATGCATTTCTTTTTGGCGTCGTTAGAAATTATTCTAAGACGAAAAATAGTCCTTGCGAATTCTTTTTTTATTTTTTCTAATCGTAACTTTTTTTATCATAAATCCGCGAACGGTGAATAAGATCGATATTAAAAGATACGTTATCGAACAATTGGTGACATTGCACTTACTCAAACAGTGGCAGGTCGGTTCGTCGGCTAAGAAATACGTGCACATGTGTTGTACCGCGTCTTCGTACCGGTCCTCAGGAATTTCCTGAATCGTAAATTTCATCGGTTTCCCATTCTTATCCGTCTTCTCGACCAATTTCCAAACTTTGGGTGGCTGATTCGACGGTCTGATACGCGGCATTTTATCTATCTTCTTCTGTAAATCTGCTCCGATGGGTTCAAGGCTCATCTTCTGCGTATAAAATCGTGTTAAATGATATTTTGTCCAAACGTTCTAAAAACGTAGACTTTTCAACATTACTATGCACTGATTTGTGCCCGTTGTTCACCAGACGACTACCGTCGATCGAATGGTCTGTTTATCAAATATAACATATTGTGCTGACTGAACGCTACTGAATAACGGATGTAACATGCTATCGCAATAATGAAAATATGTTATCATCTTTTCTGATGTCTATCTCATTTGTACATACGCGTTTTTTTTCTGCATTCGTCTTATCTGTTTTGTACATGTATTCTTAGCAGATAGTTTTAGTGCGATAGTTTTAGCTGCAATTTTATAACATTATTGTTGTTTAAAATGGTGCGAAATATGAGATAAACTAACATTTTAAGTGTGAATAATACAAATTAAAAGTTACCGTAATAGTAAAAAAATATAAAACAAACGCAATTTTATTTGCATCTTAAAAAATCTTATTTAAATATTACTTAATAACATTGTATATTTATTTAAGAAATATAATAAACTTCCAAATATAAATAATAATACTAATCTTGAGATTGTAATTAATAAATAGATAGTAAAATGATAAAGATATGCTGCACGAAATTGCAATATACTAACAATTTTAAAAAGTTTGCTTTTGTAATATTTTATATCATATAGTCGTACTATAATAAAGAATAGTAATACATACGTTTCTCGTGGAATAGTTAACTCGTATTAATCGAATGGCAAATACTTGATGGTGCTAGAACATTTATCTACTCGTTATCACAGCGTGCACGTGCAGTTCTCCACTCCTCTTCTTCAGATTAACATTATCGAGTATTTATGTAACATGTTTGGTACATATGTACGTATAATGTGCTGCTAATTTTGTAATATAAAATTACAAGCTTAATACTTAGTCACGCTATTACAACATACGCGATAATTTCTATAATTGAAGCAACCTATTTCTAAAATTTTTGAGAAGAAGGTAGAAAAAAATATGCCTTAGAATTGTGTTAAATAGTTTGCCGGAAAGATAAAACAATTTTAACTTTTCTGCTCCCATTTTTCTTTTTTTTCCTGTTATTCGTATCGAATATATATAATATACATTTTAAATTAATTTTTATATCTCTTATTCCCATGTTTTAGTATTAAAAATACTTTTTTTACTTCTTTATTGTTTTATTGGAATTTTTGGGGGAATTTGGTAAAATGACTCATGGCAAGATATATTAATCTATCTAAGACAAATTATCACAACACAATACATTTTATATGAAATTAATTTGCTAATTATTTGCTATTTTTTGCTTTTAAAAGTAATTCTTTTGCTCCAGCTATTAAAAATTTAAGTTACAAAGGGCTGGATAGCTTAATCTTAAGACCTTTTTAATAGCTGAAGCAAAAGAATTATTTTTAAAAACAAAAATAGCAAATAATTAGCAAATTAATTCCATATAAAATTTCTTGTGTTTTGATAATTTGGCTTAGTTGTCATGGCAAATATATTTCACAAAACGCAAAAAAAAGCTATGATTTCTACACGAGCAAACGATACTACGTTGAAGGACATTGCCGCTGTATAGAAGACCTCAAAACGGCCTCAAAATCTTTAATACAACGTGTATTAAAGAATTTTGAGATGATAGGCCATGTAAAGTCACTACCCAAGAGCGATTGACCAAAATTTACGACTGCTGTGCGTGAGAACCGCCAAATTGTTCATCTTTTCAAACAAATATACTTCTACGAAAATCCAAGCCGAATTTTCAAGTTTTATAACAAAAATTTATCATTTGATTCTGTAAAGCAACACTTAAGAGATGTCGATTTATTTGAAGGACGGCCCGTTACATAAAAAGTCATTAATTTAAAAAAAATGAGAAAAGATTTGAATTTGCAATAGTTCACAGACATTGGACCATCAATGAATGGAAAGGGATTATCTGTAGTGTAGGAGATTTGGGGCCGTAGGGCCAGTATTGATGAGGGATCGGAGAAATTAGCGTAGTAGTGGAGCAGTCGTGGGTTAGCAGCCTAAGTGCTAGGCTTGTGAGCGAAGGATCCCGAGTTCAAGTCCCGGTAGCTCCGTTAATTTTTCTCTGCGCTTACAGTAGTGATAAATCCGAGTTTCTGTTGTTTGGAATCAATGAAATAAGATATATTCGA
>NW_020212162.1:2330-4300 GCF_003070985.1 Temnothorax curvispinosus | reverse complement strand
TTTTTTTTCTCGCGTTTTTTCAACATAAAAAAATTTAAAGAATTATTGGATCATAAAGAGGCAGTCATAAACTAAATTCCAGTTCAAGGTTTGAGTACATTCGATACATCAAAAAGAACGCCAATGGCAACTGTTGTGGGGTCAATAATCATCAAAATGTTTTAAGATAGAGCAAAAAAACTTCCTGAATTTGTTTTACTCTCAGAATAGTATACTTTAAAAAAAAAAAAATTTGGGGTTCATTGGACCCCATGTAACCTCTACGTTACTTTTAGGAGGTGTGACCTCAACGGGTTAACCACGGCTTTTCGTAGGGCGCCTCAATGGCCCCTTGTTGGTGCGGCGATTTTCCGAGATTCTTCCCGGCAGCGGACGGGACGTGATTGCCTCCGCGTTCCTCCTTTTCGGTCCGGGAATGGGGGCCCTCCATCCCGGGATCCTGTCAGTAGTGTGAGGAGGGCAGGTGAGCTGGTTTTGCCTCGGCGTCCCGGGGCCCTGCCATTACGGATCCGCCCGCCGCTGTGCCACGCGATGCGCGCGTCCTCTCGCGCTCCCCTGCGCTCGGCGGCCCGCAAGCATCACCGAGATCCGTTTGCCGTTGTCTGATTTCTTGCCTCTATCCTTGTCGTTGACTCCGTTTTTCCGCGATCCTCTGCATCCTCTCAGGAAACTCCGGGTATCGGCTCGGTGAGGCGCCACGCAATGATACAAAAAAAAATCAAATAATTAGAAAACGCAACGCGATTACCAAAATGCCCCTGGAGATCTTGCATCGTTGAATCGTCCTCGAGCGTAAAAAGGTCGTAAAACCCGCGCTTTGTAACGGCGGCGGGGCGCTGCAACGGTGCAGCAAAACTGCCACGTCACAGTGGATATAAATACACATATATATCGTATATATACACTAGATTTTTCGCCCGCGCTTCGCGCGGGCTCAAAATCTATTCCCCTCTCCCCAAACTCACTCATTATTAATTAGGAGTACCTTTGAAGTGATATTCTTTCTCCTCAAACTCTTACCTACATCGTCGAATTCTTTTTTAAAAAATAAAAAATAATAAATAATATAGATGCAGATTAGCATATTGTCAAATATTTCAAAAATGTAATCCCTTATATTAAAATCTTTAAATTTTATTTTTGCTCGCGCCTCGCGCGTTTTCACCCTCCATTGACCCACCGTTATTAACTCTTTTTTATTTTTTTCCATTTTATTTTCTTTTCGAAATCATCAAAAAATTTTGACCCCGGTTTCAAGAAAATCAATTCTTAATGAAAAATTATTCATTAATAAAAAATTAAACTTATCCTGCAAAAATTAAAAAAATTTTGACACTTGACTCCTATTTCATATATAATTTTTTAAGATTTGGTCAATTAATTCCCGAAAAATTGGAAAAATTTTCTAACCGGTTCCCAAAAAAATCGGTAACGAAAAATTGTACACTTTATAGCAATTCTCGGGAAATTTTACCTCTATTTCATATGTAATTCTTTAAGATTCGGTCAATTAATTCCCGAAAAATTGAAAAAATTTTGTAACCGGTTTTCCAAAAGATCGGTAACGAAAAATTATACATTTTATAGCAAACCCCAGGAAATTCTACCTTTATTTCATATACAATTCTTTGAAATTTGATCAATTAACTCCCGAGAAATTTGAAAAATTTCGTAACCGGTTTCCACAAAAATCAGTAACGAAAAATTATCTATAAAAATTATCTAAAAAAAATATTCAGCTTGATATCTCAAAATTTACGGAAATTGGAGCAGAAATCGAAAATTCCTTTATTAGCAATTTTTCTATAAACTCATCGTAGTTATCCTTAAAAAATTAGAAAATTTTGAAACCGGTTTCCAAAAAATCGATTATGAAAAATTATACACATCTTTGTCATCCCCGAAAAATTAAAAAAATTTGAACGTTGTTTTTAAAAAAGTAAAGAAAAATTATCTAAAAAAAATTCAGC
>NW_020212162.1:0-2230 GCF_003070985.1 Temnothorax curvispinosus | reverse complement strand
TTAGAACAATCACGTACATTTTTTTAAACAAAAATTGGAAACCTTTTAGAAAAATTGGAAAAACTTTGTAACCGGTTTCAAGAAAATCAATTCATTAATGAAAAATTATCCATTAATAAAAAATTAAACATCCTCTAAAAATTAAAAATATTTTACACGATTTTTATTTCATATAATATTCTTTAAGATTTGGTCAATTAATTCCCGAAAAATTGCAAAAAATTTGTAACCGGTTCCCAAAAAAATCGGTAACAAAAAATTATACATTTTATAACAATCCCGGGGAAATTCTATCTTTATTTCATATGTAATTCTTTAAGATTCAATTATTTCCCAAGAAATTGGAAAAATTTTCGTAACCGGTTTCCAAAAAGATCGGTAACGAAAAATAATACACTTTATAGCACTTCCCGGAAAATTCTATCCCTGTTTCATATATAATTTTTTTAAATTCGGTCAATTATTTCCCAAAAAATTAGAAAAATTAGAAAAATCGGTTTCCAGAAAATTAGCCGCGACATTTTCATTCCCGGAAAATTCTACCCCTATTTCATATACTTTTGGTAAAAATTCGGTCCACTAACGAATGAGTAGTTCGCGTACATACAGACAGACAGACGTGACTTATATATATAGATATATATAATATTAACATAATGTTTTTTAAATCCTGTTTAACTGCAATAATTAAATTATTTATATTAAACCAATTCATAATTTTTGAAATAAAAAATTTACTTGACAATGTGACTAATTATTCATCTACTAATTATTAATTTTCAAATAAGTAATAATTCATATATTAAAAACACATAAAGAATATAAAACGATGCGAAACTGGAAACTGCTAGAACGGATTCGGGTCTGGACTAGTTATTTATTGGTTCGGATTCCTTGATTGCTTGAACAGATCGACTGAGAAAAAGTTTATTATAATGGACCATTTTTCCGAAAATATTACATACATGGATCCAACTTGGATAATTATGCAGTATAGGGGACCACCCTCCGATGACCTTGACCTTAACATATGTTGTCAAGGTCACTCTTCTGAGTGACGATGAAGCCGTGCGCTAAATCCGCGTTCCAGATAGAATATAGATCACCCCGGGTGATATTGCAGAAACTACCCATAGCAGAGGCGCAGCAGAGGGACCAATCGTTGGAGGGTAGCGCCGCCGGGGCAATCGAAATTGCGGAGATATCGGAACGACCGCTTTTGTTGGGATTGTTAACAGGACTACGAGAATTACAGACCAGAACAGAGGGAGCCGAGACAGACCCGAGGGAAGCCCAAGGGGCGATAGTCACGGCAGCGGAGGACGACAAGGGGTCATCCGAGGGCGTCCTCGGACCCACCACGGGAAGGCCCGGAGACGACGGGGAACCCATCCCCGAGTAATCGGAACGAAATAAGCGCTCCGAGGATGGAGAAGGCAAAGCCCTTCTGTAGCGACCCATCCGGCGCGAACACGTAGACTAAGTAAGAGTAAAATCTTAAGTGTTAGCGCGACTCGCGAAAAACTAAGTCCTGACTCAAACCGGAGTCACAGTATAACGGCAGACCAAGTCATGAGACTTGTCCGACGCAAAGGTAAAAAGTTAGCGCGACGCGCGAACAGCTAAGTCCTGACTCAAATCCGAGTTAGAGTATAACGGCAGACCAAGTCACGGGACTTGTCCGACGCGAAGGCAAAGAGTTGGCGCGACACCCGAAAAACCAAGTTCTGGCTCACAACAGAGTCAAATCCGGAAAACAAGTTAAGTCGATGGGGCGGTCGGACGTGATGTTAGAGTATTAGCGCGACACGCGAGAAACTAAGTCCTGGCCCACATAGGGGCTTAAACAGGTAGACAGGCTAAGTCAGCGACGCTGTCCGATAAACTACGCGAGAGTTAGGGCGACACGCGAAAACTTAGCATCTGACAGACCAGCGAGGTCTCGCGCGAAGTCAGAATAGATCCGCGACGCGATCCGGTGACGCAGAGGCAAATCCTGACGACGGTCCACGATCCAGCTTCCCGGACATCATCCCCAAGGACCAGCCCTAACACACCAGGCAAATCTAGGATACCGCCAAGGTAGGTCGGCGACGAAATCCGGTCACCCGGACCAAAGATACGGCGACGTCCCGCGATCTTCCGACCCAAACGTCATCCCCTGGGAACGGTCGCGGAAATAGGGTCAGGCAACCACCACGAGTGGTCAGAGTAGGTCGGCGTCATTGGC
>NW_020212161.1:786-1562 GCF_003070985.1 Temnothorax curvispinosus | reverse complement strand
TTTTTTCAAATTTTTATTAAAGCTGAAGTATTAAAAAGAGATTGGTAAAAATACGTTTAAATAACAATAGCACAGAAAAGAATGTACAAGAATTTTTTCTCATTAATTTTAATGACATTAATTTTAATGTACAGTTTTATTGTGCATTATGTTAGATATAATTTACTATGTTTAAGGGGATGCTGGAGCCGTAGCCGAACTCGATCGGCGTCGGTAAAGAAGACCGGCGAACTATATCTGTCCTTGTATAGACAAAGATATAGACAAGGATAGCACGCTACATTGCACGCACACATACGCACGATGCACACCGACATTATACTTTTATATTACGCTTCCAAATCTTGATTTGGGGGGTTTATCGATGTTTTTCTTGTTGTGCAATTCGGGGAAACTTGTTTTCGCGTTCGTACCAATGGTATATCTCTTATATGAAATACATCTTGTGACGAGCTGACAGCTCGCCGCAACTCGAGACGCCATATTGGGATAAGAGTAGGATAAGGAAATCTGTACTTTCGTAATTTTTTCTCGTTTTCTATATAAAATTGGAGTTTCCCCGAATCATTAATGTATGTACTGCAATTCTGGAGAAGGATTTTTAATTCTGTCAAATTAATACGACGCTACGTGCCGACAAAAAATGCCGGTAAAACAGACGGCTCCAGCATCCCCTTAAGTTTTGATACTCAAGTTATACAAATTTTTACGCTTAGATGAATTTGCCTTTATTATGCTTTTATAAATTATTTGAGACAACTCTGTTTTTTCTCTAT
>NW_020212161.1:0-776 GCF_003070985.1 Temnothorax curvispinosus | reverse complement strand
TTTTTTCAAATTTTTATTAAAGCTGAAGTATTAAAAAGAGATTGGTAAAAATACGTTTAAATAACAATAGCACAGAAAAGAATGTACAAGAATTTTTTCTCATTAATTTTAATGACATTAATTTTAATGTACAGTTTTATTGTGCATTATGTTAGATATAATTTACTATGTTTAAGGGGATGCTGGAGCCGTAGCCGAACTCGATCGGCGTCGGTAAAGAAGACCGGCGAACTATATCTGTCCTTGTATAGACAAAGATATAGACAAGGATAGCACGCTACATTGCACGCACACATACGCACGATGCACACCGACATTATACTTTTATATTACGCTTCCAAATCTTGATTTGGGGGGTTTATCGATGTTTTTCTTGTTGTGCAATTCGGGGAAACTTGTTTTCGCGTTCGTACCAATGGTATATCTCTTATATGAAATACATCTTGTGACGAGCTGACAGCTCGCCGCAACTCGAGACGCCATATTGGGATAAGAGTAGGATAAGGAAATCTGTACTTTCGTAATTTTTTCTCGTTTTCTATATAAAATTGGAGTTTCCCCGAATCATTAATGTATGTACTGCAATTCTGGAGAAGGATTTTTAATTCTGTCAAATTAATACGACGCTACGTGCCGACAAAAAATGCCGGTAAAACAGACGGCTCCAGCATCCCCTTAAGTTTTGATACTCAAGTTATACAAATTTTTACGCTTAGATGAATTTGCCTTTATTATGCTTTTATAAATTATTTGAGACAACTCTGTTTTTTCTCTAT
>NW_020212160.1:0-7345 GCF_003070985.1 Temnothorax curvispinosus | reverse complement strand
AGAGAGAGAGAGAGAGAGAGAGAGAGAGAAAGAGAGAGAGAGAGAAAGAGAGAAAGAGAGAGATTCATTAATAAATAAAATGTGAATTTTGTTTGTCTGATCAAATACTGTAATTATTTAATGATGGGATAGGACATAAATAAATTTGCAAAGTCAGCATGAACGAATTTAATTTACTGTTTGCTAGAGTATTAACAAGAAAAGCTGCCAAGTTAAGAATATTATAAATATTGATTATTATTGAATTATTGAGAATGGAATACAGATTGTTAAGTACTCTTTATATCTCAAAAAAAATTAATCGTTTGATATTATGCAACGTTTCATATCACGCTGATCTGATTTTGGAAGCAATCGCAAGTGAAAGTGATTCGCCTAAAACAGATTGGTGATCCTAACGACTGGATCACGGTCTTAAATTCTGAGATCGAGGCAAGTGATTCGAGACATAACTGGTTATACTTGATTTAAAATTTGTTTGATTAACTTCGATTGGGTATACTATTGCATGCAAATTATGAAACATTAAATTGGCTTTTAACACATAGATTAAAGTACTAATTCCTTTTTTTAAGATATCGGCTATTATTTAAAATATTTTCAAAAGTTACTTCTTTCAACGGTTCTGTTAAGTAAATATATTTGAATGTATAATTAAAAAATGTATAATTTTAATTTTTAATTAATCAGTAGTTTTACAAATTCTATTTTTTTCATTATCCTATTATGTTTTTATCAAAGATGACTTAGGCCAAGTATAAGAATTAAATAATAAAGAATAATACTGCTAACGCAACCGTGACTTTTGCTCCTTGAAGATAAAAGAGAATGAATAAATAAACATTAGTATCCTCGTGCCAATAGAACATAACGCTATACCCAGATAGCAAGTTGCCCGCAGGTTGCTGTCAATTTGCTTAAAACTGCTCTGCTAAGTTGCCTTCAATATTGAGGAAAGCGGCTTCCGATTTTGCCTATTGGATTGCCGACTTTTCTTGCCACCAAAACGGTTGCCAACAGATTGTGGCAACTTTTATGGCAATAAGTATACTACGAGCTTTCCGCTTGTTTGCGTAAAGTAATCGTTGTCTGTGTACACGTTCCGAATGAATCGTGATCTACGTAATGGTGTTAAGGATAAGGAAACTTGATGTCGTTTAGTAAATTAGTCAATATATTTTGAAGAGTGTTTCGAGAAGACTTTTAAAATTTCTTAAGTCTGATACAGAAAGAACACGTCTTATCAATAACAAATCACATGAATATAAAATAAGTAATTCAGCATAAAATTTGTATCAATGGTCAATTAACTTAAAGCAATCTTTCAGTTTATCAGAGAAATCCTAAACTAAAATCTATTAGTTGAAGGTTTATAAAATAATATAATTTCGGTAGAACAGAAGATCTATAAACATGAAAAGTTGAGTGTATTTTACATGAATTCCACTCCTGAATAGTTAAATAGTTGAACAGACCATTAATACGAACAAAGTTATTAATATCGATGACCTTATAAATTCACAAAATATCATATAAAGTAGTAAATAAGTAATGGAAGAATGCATACATCTTTTACTTTTAAGCTTTTTATTATTCGAAAGAACATTCAGAATTAGATTGTGAAACTAAATTTATGTTAATAATAATGTGCATATAAAGATGATATGCTTCTGAACATATATGACAATCGTAATCTGAGTTGTATGTTAATTCGAAACATCTGACTAAAATACAACGCAATAGTATTTTCGGGACGATAATTAATAATATAGAGAAAAGTATATACAACGCAAAGTATCGGAAGAATTCAAATAATTCAATGTAATTATAATCAATCGTATTGAGTCCGCGAAATATTTACAAAGATGAAATATAGCTTTTACTGACAACGGCCGTGTCTTTCAAACAATTATTAATATTCAGCTTACAATTGAAGAATCATTTACTACAGGTAAATAACTTGATTTTACAATACACAAATGATTTACGAAAGGTGAAATTCCTTGATTCTCCACATACAAAATATTCTTACACGTGGTTGCAACCAAATTTAATATAGTACTTTAAGTACTCTAGCAATGAGAAGGAAGCTTCTCGTCCGGCCTCGTCACTGAAAGTGAGAAGGCTCGGGGATGGGATCGAAATGCCACACAAATATACGGTGCGCTCTTGGTGATCACCATCCAAACGTAATATAGAAGCTCTCGAATGTTCTAGAATCAGAGATCGCCGTTTAGCTAAAGCACCTTAGCCCATTCTCAACATCAATGATTCCTTACACTGAACAACGAGAGTTACCTTTTTTGTGGATCTTCGCATTGGAAGAATTCCATCTCAATCGTCAGCCGTATGCCTTTATACCTCAAGGCTCTGAAATTTCCATCAGTCGTCAGATCATCCGTAATGGCGGACATCCTTCAATAACGGGAATAATGGCGAAGGACGTCTCCTTTGTTCGTCCGTAGCGTATATGCTGATACAATCTAGCACCTGATGTATCAGGTTCCTCTTTTTACTTCAGCCGGAATTCCGCTGAAATCTATGCACGAAATCGCGAGCTTAATACTAGTCTAATGAGACTACGAGTCTTTCTGACTCAACACGCGTGACTCTTACAACGACGAACAGAAGCGTAATGAACGCACGCTCTCTCAAGAAGACCCGAACTTCCGTGAAGAAACCGGAAGCCAGGTAGCGCTACCACCTTGTATAGCAGCGCCGTTCCGCGACACTATTTTGGGATATAACTAGGACCCACGTTGGTCCCGCTAGAGCCTTTCAGAGACATAATTAGTGATTCAGTTATTCTAACAGATAGCAGCACACCACTGTTTCCTATCCTTATAAGCGGTATTTTGAACATCTGCATAATGCTTTTAAGTTGCTCTAAACAAAATTACTGTTGTCTGGTGACAGCAATATGATGACAACTGAAGGAAAACTTATGCCAAACACTATTTCCTTTTTATGCCAAGGAATGCTTGGCTATCTATACATAACGTAATTATACGAATATATGTATTTTCCTTTATTTTTAACCAATAATTTAATGTAATAAAATAGTAGTCAACAAACGATCAATCTTTAAATGTCTAAAAATATGCATTTGATATTTTAATAAATATTTATTTAAATTTGTTCTTATACAAAATTTTTTGCAAACATCCTCAATATATAAAAAAAACAAGAGATTTAGATAGGATCAAATATATTATCGATTTCTAAAAATTTTTTTATCCAATTTGACTTTATTCAAAGATACAATTATTCTAAAATATTCAGATTATAATTCCGAAAAGTAATGAAGTTATTTAAAAACAGAGTTGATTGGCACATAGGTAAAAAGATCGCTCGTATTTTTTCATCCCCTTGATAGATTAGGATAGATATTTCTAAGGATTTTGTTATATAATTGGTATCTTGTATAAGGATAATGAAATCTGAGCACTTATTATATAAAAGAAAAAAATTTAGTTTATTTATTAGTAGGAGTTATTTTGAGAGATCTAACTCGGGAATCTGAGGGGGGTGAGGGGCGGGGGGGGGGGTACCGCGGGCAAGGGGAGAGCGGGGCGGGGGAGTACCGCGGGCGAGGGGGAAGCAAGGCGGGGAGGACTCGAGGGCGCGGGGGGTCCGAGGGGGGGGGGTGATCGGCGAGCGTGTCGGGACATGTTGTTTATTAAATATTAATAAACATATCGTTGACAAGGGGTACCGCCGAGGGGGGGGGTGTCCGCGTTCTACGCCAAGGGTGGTCCGCGGGGGGGGGGTAGGTGTCCACGTTCTAGGGCGAGGGAGTCCGCGAGGGGTGTAGGTGTCCGCGTTTTAGACTGAGGTGGTCCGCGGGGGGATCATCATTTTATCGGCGCGGGGTATTACAAAGGCTAACGGGCGCCGTTCGGCTGCTGGAATTTCATCGGCGAATATAAACAAAACAGCGAGTTAAACACTTGACTCTGCAATGATCTCACCCCCGTAGAACATGCGAGCCGCCATTCGATTACGGCGTCTCACACTACAAAAGCGAGCGTCGATGGTCCGACGACGGTTTAAAGATAAAATAGCCGAGGTAAACAATTGATAAAATTTGTCACCGATGACAATTTAACCGTTGCGGAGTCCTCTTCATGTTTTTTCTAGGAAGAGCCGCTGCCGATTACGATTTAACCGTTTAACGTTTAACTGACAATTTAACCGTCGCGGCGGTATTTGGTTATGGCGCGGCATATTACAAAAAGCGAGCGCCGATGTTCGGCTGCTGGAATGTATAAACAAAATATGTCTAACGATAATTATACAAATGCATAGCATCCATTGTCGCCAGGATGATTATGGATCCACATCTTGCGGATCACAGTCTTCGGCTAGCTTTCGCGACGCAAACGTTCATATTCGAGGGTGAAGTTTTTTTTGTGTCAAGTATTCAATACAGAAGAATATTTTTCACGATAAAGGAGATGGCAATAATTTTGATATGGATGTAGACGAGAATCGCGCGTTAACGGACGACAGTGATTATTTCAGTGATGAATACGACAATCATGAAGAAGTCATCGATAGAATAGTGCTGCGTTGGGAAATCGTTGCACTAAATTTACGTACGAGACATTGCGTAATATATTTTTATTATTCAACGGGTGGTGCACTTGCACTATATGCTCAGTGCATGGTTGCTCTATCGGTCCTTGATTTCGGCATGTACGCTCGCCTAAAACACTTCGTTGAGAGACGCGGAACGACGCATGGCCGGTATTGTTCAAGATGTCGTAAAGCATTGTATATGATATTTCCGTGTAATATGTGCCCGATTTGCACACAATAAGAAAAATAATAGCTGTCAAGGAAAAAAAGTTACAACCAAAAAAAACGAGGAAAAAAGAAGAAAAAATCAAAAAATGGTGCAAATTAGAAATTTGCACATGGCTTCCTCATAGAGGAAGTGATATGTCTTAAGATGCTAATACGGCCCTCTGATTGGCTGATGACGCCTTAAGACTATACTTAATATACGATCTTGAATATAAGACCCGACTATGAATACCGGCCTTAAAGAATTATATATAAAAAAAAATCGGTAACCCCTTTATTATTAACAATTTTTAATAATTCTATTATATTCTTCAGTCTTTTCTACCCCTATTTCATATATAATTGGTTAAGATTTGGTTGATCAGTTCTAGAGTTATAGAAATTTCGGTAAATTTGGCACATACATACATACACACATACCGACATTTTTTAAAATAGCGATTTTTCGACGTTTTAGAACATTCTGAACACATTGGCAAAAGCAACTAAAAAAAAATTTTTTTTACGAAAACAAAGCTTTTTCTATGAGGAAGCAAAACATTATCGCGGCTTTTAAAAGTTCATACTCGGGGCTGAAGTTTTTTTGTCAAGTGGGCGGTATAAAGAAAACATTTTTTCAAAAACAGTGAACAAAAATAGAGATGGACAATAATGGATGCAGATTCATCCAACGAGGATCGTCCGTTGTCACCGGACAGCACCTATAACAGCGATAGAGACGATAACCGTAGAAAAGTTACGAAAAAAATAGTGTCGCGTCCCGAATTTTTAGCGTTAGATGGACGTACGAAGTGTTGCGCAATTTATTTTTATTTTAGATACGGTTCAGATAACCTGTGTTATTCGTGTATGATCGCTGCACCAGACACTGGTGAGCACATACGTAAATATCGAGAGCATGTAACCGAACCGTACGAGGTAATAAACATTCAATTTTGCACAGATTGTCGTAATACTTTATTGTTCCAAATATATCCATGCAACATGTGCCCGACTTGCATGAAGTGATAAAAAACATTATCGCGAGTGGGACATTATACATAACGTGCGCAACATGGTGCGGATAATTGAAGAGAAATCTGTGGAGCCTCCAAAATCTGTGGATGATATAATAATGGAATGTATTACAACAGATATCACCAATGGTTTGCGTGAAGAAGATCAAGGAGTGAAATTGAGGGATGTGCGACGAATATCGCCGGTGCAGTTTCTTCGCGATCGCGAACTCGGTATACGCGGAACCGGTCAACGCTTCGCTAGACAAAGAGTCGTTATCAATACCTCTTCTCCTTATGACTGGGATTCTAACGTAAGACAAAAAGTGTATCGACGGCTGCGGGACGAGTGCGTTAGCGAGGAAGAATCACGTGCAGCTCGCTGTACTGACGTTGTGCCGTATCATATTAAGCCTATTGTTGACTATCGCTATCGGGTGTCTAAATTTTGTGAACAGCTCTATGATTGTGAAGCAACATACATTAAGATTCATACAGGTATTGGGAAATACGTCGAATTGGTGGTGATGAACAATTCGATACGTATGTATATGTACCCTGGCCGTCTCAATAATCCTAATCATCTATTGATTCTTCAAAGAACCTATGAACGTGACCTTGATGATATTAATAAATTGGGAGGATAATCACTTTAATGTCCCCTACTTCATTCCTCATTATTTTATGTCTGAGCACTATCACATTCAACGTGGCAAACGATATTGTTCAGCGTGCGATCGAGTCACGTGCAAGTGTCCCATCGAAGAATGTGACGTGATCTAAAAAAGACAGTATTAAAAAACAAAACATGGAACATCGCGATGAAACGGAACGCAACCTGTTGGAACGATCCAACCAAATCGCTACCTTGGACGAATATTTTGCATGGACACGGCGATGCGAGGAATTTATTGAGCAGCTCGAAGAAGACTGTCGTTCCAAACGTCCGCGGCTCTCAATCACAGATGAGAGCCGCGTAAACAGACAATCTTTAGTGGCAAGAATCGCGCGACTCGAAGGTGCGAAGACTCTATTACAGAGACGGTTCGTACATATCGGTGGTGAGTACGCGGCGGGCACTAGTAGTGACGATAACGCGGAAAGACTCGTTTGGCGAGAGATCGATGCCGCGTTCGAAAACCGTGTATTGACCGGTGCGGTGATAAATATCAATTACATCAAACCGCGAAAATTTCTCGAAGACGCTGAAGTCATCGTGCTCGATCGTGTGCGGAACGTACGTCATGCAAAGACACGCAAGTGTAAAGATAAACACTGTGTTCAACGGCGAGTTTGTGACGGGTGACAAACGTGCGAACAAAAGTGTCGGCACGGGAAACTATGAACTCTTTTGTGCGTCCGATCTGCGCGAGTGGTACGAGCGACACGTTATCAAGCACTTCGAGCCTATTTTATCGCGTCTCGAAGAGTTTCAGGAACGCGACAGCGGGTGGGCGTTGTCGCGTATACTCAATTTGACTGTGAACGTGAACAAATACAATCCTTTGCACGCGGGATGTTACATCAATTTACCGCAAGAA
>NW_020212159.1:0-13663 GCF_003070985.1 Temnothorax curvispinosus | reverse complement strand
CTTCATTTCCATGCGACAAAAATTTTACACACGCCCTAGGAATACGCGAGCGTGTTATCATTATACAATATAGTGAATAGGTGTAGAGTAATTGCCGGGTAAGATCTGACGGCGAGACTTAATAACTACTCTGCATGTGTGTACTAAATAGTGTAATATATTGTTGCACTATATAATAAAGACTATGGTAAGAATAATAAATACTGTAGTAAAAATATCCCAGTTAACAGTAAAAGAATATTTATATATTTCCTATAAACCGACATCATTCTTAATTTTAACAAATTCAGCGACAATAACATATAATTTTTTTATATAGATATTAAAACATAAAAACATTTCTTTAAAATAAAAATATCTTAAACAGAATAAAATCTTATTTTTCTAATCGGTTAATTAACGTTGAATTTATTAAAATATTTGTAGTCATAGAAGTATTGATATACGATACATATATACTCGAAAAGGACTATGCCCGCATGTATCATTAATTTTGTCCGATTTCTCTGCGTTTAGGGTACCTCCCCGCGGTGACGGTGGTAACGGATTGTACCAAAGACATATTGAAATGATATAAAAAGGATGTCTTGTAAAAATGAATGTCGTACGGTTGGGTGTTGTGCGCATGTAATGACAGTCATATGGTATCTGGGATATGCCCAAAACGTGATGAAGACATTCATGCCAGCAACAGCAGCCAGCAATTTTTTTATATAAATAGAGAGCTCCGATGAGGAAGAGGAACCTGAAGAGGGATAAGGCCAGGTTATGTCCGTACGCTCTTTAATTAGACTGCAATTAAAACCTTATTCTCTTTCGTACTTTGTAAGTACCCCCTATCGATTAATATTAATATATGACTCATAACTGTTCACTCGGGGCCCAAATTGGGCAATGGGCAATATAGGCATAGTCCAAATTTATAATAAGTATATGCGTTTGTATACTGCATGCTAGTCAAACGTAATTTGTGTTACATTCCTAGCAAATAAAATATTGAGTCACATTGCGAAAATACCGGAGAATTGATCGATTGGTATATACTCCGCTGTTTCTGCGAAACGTGAAACAGCGTTACTATGTGCCGTGAGAGCTTCAACGTAGAAAAATAATCAATATGCTTTTTTGAGAAGCGTTCCATTAATTATCACCAATACCCAGTAAGAGAGCAGGAAAATTATGTTCCAAGAAGAAAAAAGACTGTATACAGTCTATTATAAGCTTATAAGCTTATCTCGTTAACAATGTAAAAATTCAATATTAATATTAATCTGTTTATATACGCATTTGTATATATGTATAATAATAAAATTATTAAAATTATACATATTTGATATATATTATTCTGATATTTGCATGAGTAAATAATACTAATGTCTTGGAAATTGTAAAATATAATTATCAAAAGTAACCCGGAAAGATGATGAGCACGTTATGCCTTGAACATATGGATTAATTATGGATGACGCATATAATTACTGGCGGCTTATATATCTCATGGCATCAAGTGGAGCAAATTCCTTGATAGAAACATCTCTCACTTGGGGCTTGAATCATGGGGCATTCCCAAACGAATAAAGCATTTTTCATTTAATTGAAATTTATTTCAATTAAGCCTGAGTAATCTCACAAGATCTTTCGCGTTTCATTTAATATCCGTCAGATTGGTTACGTACGATGACATCTGAGAAACTTTATATTAACTTCCGTAATTATATCGACATATCATAAAGGACATTTCTAATATTCGCTTAACTAACGCGTGGAATAATTACCCCGTAAATTACAAATAACATTTAAATTTTGAAACGTGGATATTCGTGAATATGAATGTAATCAAAATTATTACAATTATTACAATTTAAATGTAATATTTCTTCTTTTTGTCAACTTACTTGCCGGCCGCGCAGAATTTGTACTTGAAAATTAAAATCGCGGCAACGAGCGTGGTGAGAATAGCAACGAAGACGTTCGTCAGTTCAATAAGACAGCCGGCCGGCGAATGCGGATCATTTTCCGGCACTTGGAATACCGTGCCGTTTCCGACTCGCCAGGACCAAACGATTCGTTTTGCGAGTGTCGGCAATATCTGCAGAGACTTGTATCGTTTGCAGAAATCCATCTCGGTCAATGTGTGAAATGTCTCCGATAATTTTCACACGAGATATCATTCGTTGCTCATTAATTGCTTCGTTTACCTAAAAAAAAAATAATAATGTCTATCCAATTTGATACTATCGTAAAAAATACATTGTTTTTCTAACAAATATATAATTATCAAATTATAGCACATGCGTGTGAATATAAAAATAATGAGAAATAAATATTCTTAAAATGCATTTCTGGAAAAAATAGTGCACCTTAAATATTTAAATAGATTGAAGTAAATTACGTTGAAATATTTATAGATTTGAATAAATGTTATCAATCACATTATTGGATTTTAAGAATCAATTTTTTTCATGTTATTTTTATATCAATGTTGCAATAGCACCTCCAACGAATTAGATCTGCCTTCCATTCGGAAATTCCGCGCACGTGGATTATTTTCGTCGAACGCTTTGTGTCTTCTAAAAATATACCGAAGTGTTGAATAACTTTTAACATTCGATAACGAGAGCACGTGTGCTAATAATTACACAAAATTTTATTATTCATGCGTAACAAATGAAGAAGGTCAAGGATGAAATGAATAAAGTAATAAAATTGAAGAAAATCTTATAAGCGATCTACACACGTAAGATAAGATCGCAGAATATACGTTTAAAAATTGTATTCTATTCGTAACTTTTCATTAAGTTCAAGAAAGAGAAATACGAGACGTGGATATATATATAGATATACTCTATTCTACACGATTCTACTATTAATAAATTTTTTTTTACTGTCATCGTACATACATCAATTTTTGCTTGATTTGTATTTACTTTAATTTATTAACTTTTGGACATAATTTGTCAAATAATTGCACGTTATGTTAACGTATTCATAAATCAGTCCGCATTACCGGCATTACATTAAAGTATATAATGACATAAGTATAAATATGCATTTCGAAAATTCTTCTCGCGACAAATATCACATTAGTTTTATTATTCTGCAACATTTTACACACATTCTCGAAATAAATTAAATAAGATAGTTCGAAATAAGCTAAGTGAGAACGTACAATGTCTCTATCTCATATTTTTGTAAATAAACTCTAAAGACTTTATTTTAAATCAACACTTTATTATGCTCGTAATTTGGCCGTTGGCCTTCTCACTTAATTTGTTTATGTTAAGAGAAAACTTAATAAATTATTTTTTATTTATTTTTATTCTATTTGATTAAAATACAAAATATATATACAAGTGTTGATCACAAATTATGTAGAATAATAAATAAGAAATAATTATATTTTGAATTAAATTTTCAGATTTTTTTCAATTTTAATATAAATTTATTTAATGACTAGAGACTTTACCTGTTGACTAGATTGATATCATTCTTATTTATCTATGATTTGTTCGATCAATCGTACTGATGAAGCCGACAATCTGATTATTTTCTCTCGTTGTTAATATTAATATTGATTCACAGGTATAACGCTTTCACGTTTCCGAATATATAAATACAGGAAACTGAAACACTTGACTTCCGTTTGACACTTTCGATTGTACATGTCGCACGCGACACTGACGAGAGACAGAGAGGAGTCACACGCGTCCTCCCTCCCCAGTGGTTCGCGTTCTACTGAGATGAGATCCGTACAGAATGCCAATGGTAATTCCATGTGTACAGTGAGTCACTGGTGAAAAAGAGGATTCCGCGTGGCAAAAATAATAAAACCGATATAATTTCGTCTAGCTAAAATTCTGATGCTAAAATTTAGACACGCAAAACTGGCTTTTCGTACTGATAAACGCGATTTTTGTCACAGGTAACGTTTTAAGTTTCTTCATATGGCAGTAATATATGTATATATAAATATTGAAATATAATTTTAACATATATAGCTAAATAATTTAGTAAAATTATAATAGTATGTCTGTTAAGAAATCTCACCACATGATACAGATTTATAAGAATCTAAATTCAACATAAATGTTGCTATTATTTATTCAAATAATGTTACTGCATTTATGCGAAACAATATAAAATATTTTGAAATATTCGAAAATAAAATAAAATAATGAAAAATAGAAATTATTAAAGATAAAAATATATGTGCAATAGATATATATTATAATTATTGTATACAAATACATATATATAAATAGATAGAGTTTTGTTACCTATAACGTATCAAAATTTACGGAAGTGAATGTGTGTTAGCGAAGGATCCTTTTTCGTTTTTAGTTTCCGGAAGTGGAACTTACGAAAATATACCGACACTTCAGTCCTTGACTTTCCGGAAAAACAAACTGAGTAGACGCGTATTTTTGCTAAACGTCTCAGGAAGCCACATGGTATCTGTAGCTTTTCTAACGTAACAAGACCAACCATAGGAATTGCATCCTATTAATGGACATGGATGATTAATGAATATAGTTGTGTGTGTTTTCACAAATCGTCACAGTTTAATTTTATCAGCGAAGAACTTCTGTTTTACATCTTTTTCGATAATTCCTTTGTCTCAAGCCAAACTATTATTTTTTAATGTCTTATCTACAAAATAATATTTTTTTCATTAAATAGAAAAAATTAAATTAATATAAATTAACAAATAATTAGGCAATATATGACTCTTTGTCGGGTAAATTTTATTCAACGAAATGCATCGTAACGGCATTTCGTGCGCACTATTTCGAAACACAGTATGCTCTATTACTTATTTGCTTATCTAACAGATAATTAATTACTGATGGTAATTTTCTGTCTCGAAGCTCGTAATAAATTACATTTTCCACTAAATGCATCGCGATAAGAACCATCAGCCATCTCTACCGCGTTTTCCAAAAAGTATATTACTCGAGAGTAACCAGTTTATCGCATGCATATTAATACACTATTTCTATATTCATTCTATATAGTTTCCGCGGGAGAATGCGCGCGTATTACTTGCATTTAATTAGTTTGTCAAACTTCCTTGTCGTTTATAAAAAATGCGTGCAAGGTTCATCATACAAATGAAATTAATTATACTTTTATTAATTACTTTTAACTACTTTTACGGCGAATGCAATCGTTTGATATAAAAATCAGGGAAAAGATTATCTATCAGCAATATCTTACGCACTTTACATTTATTTTTATACATTAAAAATGCTTTATTATATATAACATTGAAAACTTTTCAATCTTGACAATTCAATCTACCACGTTTACATCGTACGACAATATGTAATCAACTGATGTTCATTCCAGTCGTAATGAGCGACGTGATTTAATATTAGAACGACATTGGACAAATCAAAATGAGTTAGAAATAAATATGTCAATTGTGCACATATTAATTCCATGAATTGTCTCGCAGAGTTTTAAATTGTTTCTAATTTTTGTTACACAAATAAAATGTGTTCAAATTTTAATCTTTCGAAGTATCTGCTATTCGTACGTCGATTAAATATTTCTGGACACTTGCTAAAATCTATTATAGATATTCAATTGTTATCTTCGTGATATTTATAGCAATTTTATATTGGCATTTACGTTCACGTTTACGTTTTTTTTATGCTCATTTAACAACGAAACAAACGAAACAATAATGTCAGATTTCGTAATAAATTTGTTCATTCGTTTAATAAAGTATAATAAACACTAATTATTAATTTATCAAACAAATCTGTAGTTTTGCAAACTAATTTAAGATATATTAAGTAATTGCTATTATTCTTAAAAAAAACCATTTATACAGCATATTTTAATTTGTCGCTTTTAGCGAATTAGTGAAATAATTTACGCAAGTAGTTATTAAACGTTTAAACATAATATACATATGTGTATGTACATATACATATACCTATAATTAATCAATATGGCAATAATTAAATAAATTGGTTATTTTAATCTTAAATACTATAATTTAAAAATAGCAAGAATTTAATTATGCATCAGCAAAGACGTTAGAAGATAATAAAAATTAATAGAAGAATTAACTCGGATGATAAAGTAGGCGAAACTCAGGTTTCGCACCGCGAAATCTCGGAAATTTACTCCTGATATATCAGGAAAGCATGATGAGCAAGGAGGTTGACGGAGGTATTCTAAGCGCGGGTGTTGCCTCCCCACATTGCCTCCTCGTATCGTCGCGGTCATTGGTCAGCGCGTGGAGACCTGCTGCCCCTTCCAGGCGTAACTGCCAGCGCTCTGATTGGCCGTAGGCGGGGCATCCTCGTCGTGAGCCCGGCGCGCCATTCTGATGGCGATGGGTAATAGTGGGGGTAAGCGTGCCGCCATGTGCGGCTGCTCGAATAGCTCTTGCAACCTCCTCGCTCAACATGCTTCCCGCGTAACAGGAGCGATTTCTGAGAAATTACAAACGACTGCAAACTCGTTTTGCCGCTGCGCGCTGTTCGAATACCTCCTGCAATACTTCCTTGCTCATCATGCTGCCCGCGTAACAGGAGCGATTTCTGAGGAATTACAGACGACTCCAAATTCGCGATTCTCGCTTTTCTCATAACGCAAAAATTTTTTTCATAATTTTTATGATTTTTCAAGCGTGTCAACGAATACATAATGTATTTCTCACTATTACTTAATAATAATTTAATACTAATATGTATTGTTCATTAAATTAATATGTACTTATTAATAACATTTGCTTATGTGATACATAATGTATTGTATAATTCACGCGTACGTATATATGTGTATATTGCAAGATTAACAATAAGATGATAACAAATTGAAATCAACTGTAATGAATGTTTTATCCAACGAAGTATACCTCGTAGTTTCAGGGAATAGTTTGTTTCATTAATTAATAAACAAATTAAATTGCCAACAAATTAAAAGGTACTATTTTATAATCAGGAGAATCTTCGTATATTGCAAAATCTATTTGATCGGTACGAACAATTGCTGTCATGTTGATTTAACATACGAGTATGTAATAATATCCTATCAATGATTACCGTTGCCGTCGGATCTTTTTTGGTTAACAATATTAAGGTATATTAAAAATATGAATAGTACATTGTTTATGCCTTTATCCCAATAAACAATATGCGATTCAAAGATTTTAAAATAAAATGTTTTAAAACGTTATTGAATAATAAAAAACCACAATAAAAACGTTTCCTAAATCAGCATACGAACTTTAGAGAATTCTTACAAAATGACGTTACGTTAACATTGTTATGTGCCTTTTAACATAGTGCATGATCTCTCGAACAACAAAACGATAAAAAGTCTCAGAATATTGTTGCATAATGCTAGCCAACGATTAATACATTCTTATATATGTATCTCTGCAACCACCACAGATATAAACATTATTCAAAAACGACATAAAATATTGTAATTAGCGCTAATGTGATTGCAACATCATTAATAATACATCTCACGTTAGGGAGGAAGCTCTGTGGCAGCGTAAATGACGCTGTTTGGAAGCAGGCCTCTCGCTACTTTTAAAATAAATCTTTAAAAATCAGTTAGCAAAAACATCGAAATATTTATGAATTTTACGGATAGACGATAGACGTTGCCGTGCATATACACACACGTGCATATACACACACGTCGCGCGACGGCATTCCCGGACTCGGTGATCTAGGTCAAGGTCAATTTAGAAAGTAAATCAATAATGCACAGCTGATCGTCGAAAGTAGGTCAAGGCCACGTGTCGCTGGCTTGGCGCGAGAAAAAAAGTCTGCCCTATCGTTTATCGCAAATATCTGGGCTACCACCCAAGATATAGAGATGATTCGAAAAGGACTGTTTAGTTTATACTCTGCGCTATTGGAGTATCTCGATTTCCTTACTAACAATTACGTCCTTCCGTTTATTTAACATGGTAAAGCGCGCGCGTGTCGTAACGATCGGGCGTAAAATGATTTCTGACTTTCGTAAAACGCTTATATCTCGGCAACCGTAAATGATAGAAAGATGATTAAAGAAAGACTTTGTACTTTATACTTTGCCCTATTGGTATTATATACTCAATTGTATTACTCGCAATTATGTACTTTCGTTTATTAAAGCAATGAAGCGCGAGCTGGCCAAAAGAATCGTGCGCCTCGCCATTCATCATTTTCATTAAACGCTTATATCTCGGCAACCGCAAACGATAGAAAGATGATTTAACTATCACTCGTTAATTTGAAATCTGCACTATTGGACGTAGTCATTATTAATACTGACAATTTTACAGTTTCACGTACTAAGACGAGAAAGTGCGCAAGATCTTAACGAAACGTGCGCCGAGCGACTTTTTATTTTATTTTAACATATTTCAGAGCTTCGATTTTCTCACCGATAGCCGCCGGACGGTATTCGTGGCTTTACACATTTTTTGTTGGCTAGCATTTTGCAACAGCATATTCTAAAACTCTTTATCGTCTAATATTGTTCGAGAGAGTACGCTTCGCATTAAAGGACACATAGCGATATTAAAATAAACGTATTTCTCGAGATATTAAGTCGGTGTCGCGTATCGGCATATTTCAGAGCGCCGATCTTCGGATACGCGACACCGAGTGAATCTCAAGAAATACATTTACGTTAACATTGTTATGTGTCCTTTAATACGAGGCATGCTCTCTCAAACAATATTAGACGATAAAGAGTTTTAGAATGCTGCTGTATAATGCTAAACAACGGGAAAAAGATAGCGACGAGTGCCGTCGCTCGGCGAGAAAGTCGAAGTTCTGAAATGCGACGAGCTACTGAACGAATCTCGAGAAATACGTTCATTTCAATATTGTTATGTGTCCTTTAATGCGAGGCATGGTTTTTCGAATGTAATTAGACGATAAAAGATTTTAGAATGTTGTTGCATAATGCTAGCCAGCGAGAAAAAGGGAACTGTGCAAATAGCGTCGCGCGACGCTCCGCGACAGGAAAATAAAAACTCCAAAATCCCGGAAATGATTCTGAACGAATCGCAAGAAATATGTTCATATTGTGGGGGCTTTAGTGCGAGGTATGCTCTTTCGAGAAGAATCAGACGATAAAACGTTTCAGAATGTTGTTGCATAACGCTAGTCAACGAGAAAGAGAGAGCTCCGAATGCCGACGGACGACGCTTCGGACAACGACGCGCGACACTACCTAGATGAATCCAAAGAAATACATTTGTGTTAATATTTCTATGTGTCCATAAACGCAATGCATGGTTTTCTCGAACTAAATTAGACAGTAAAAGGTTTTAAAATGTTGTTGCATAATGACAAATCGACGTGTGAAAGTCAGTTTGCCTCGACGAGACGCTGCGTCTCCATGCGCCTACTCCAACAGCGATTCGTTTCTGTTGACTTTGTGCGAAGCACAATCTTTTAAAATTTTAAATCATTGCATGGTTTTGTAATAAATGCTCATTTATTGCTCATGTTTATTCTTTTACGTTTATCCGCCGAAATTCTCATTATCGAAGGCTGAATGTCGCTATTACAATACTGAGAAAAAAAAAGTGTCAATCCCAAGAAATATTTAGTCCGATACGTTCAACTAAACATTTTAGTTAGTTAACTAAACATTAGTTGAATTAATTAATTCTTGATTAAAGAAATGAAATAAATTGTTGAAACAACCAATATTTAGTTAACTAACTAAAATGTTTAGTTGAACGTATCGAACTAAATATTTCTTGAGATTAACAATTTTTTTTCTCAGTGAAGGATACTAATAAGGCAAAAGTTGGATTATGAAGTGCAGCTAATCTCGTGTTTCCTCCTTGCTGTCCTGCTCTCCTAATAACAGGAATAATATTTTGTGTCTCAGCGTGATGACGTGCCTATATCGGTTCTCGCTGTTATCATACGCGAGGGTAATTTTATCCACAGCGGGTAGTTTGAAGAACCGTCTCATGGGCATGACAATTGGCGGCGACTCCGTCGATGAGCGGAACGGCTAGCCCGACAGTCGGACAGTCTCCGAACTCTCCGATTCTCCGCTCCGACGTCTCCGACTGACGTTTCAAAACACGAGGATGCAAACGTCGTCGTCCGTCGTCTCGTGATCGTGGGAAGCGACGGGCAATGTCGCGGTGGTTGCCGGAGTAACGTCGCGTAAAATGAGACGGCATGTCCCGTTCGGCGCGACTCCTTAGCGGGCTGCTCGTCCTCCTCCCGGTGATCGCGCTGTCCGATGGCGCGGACACGTACGAGGTCGACTGCAATAACCTACGAATGGGGCAGTACATCTGTCCTCATCCCGATTATGATTTCATAGATCCGAAGACGCAGCAGCCGCGCGGCTGCACCAAGGAGAACAAGGCCAAAGGTAGGGGGGCTCTATCTCTCGAACGGCAGAATCTCTCGGTGTCTCTTAACCTCAATCTCGCCTCCGCGTTACGTTCTTTCGCACTTTCGCACCTTTATATTTTTTTTTGGCGTTTTATACTTTTATAAAGCGAGACAGACACGTATTTTCCCGCGTTCCAAAAAAAAAAAAAGGTAAAGCGTAGACAGTTGGAGCAGTTGTTTTGTTTTGTTCGTAACCCTTCGTTTTGCATTGCGCTGTGATGTTTTCTCTCATATTGTCGTACATTCGGAAATAACGGTTTGCGGGCGAGCGAATCCTCGAAATTATAATTCTGACGAAACTAAACGTAATTTCTTGTTTTCCACAGTGCTGTGTCTAGCTGCCGATCGCCTCATCTGCATAGAAACGAAGAATAACACGTTCAAGAAGGATATACCATGCAAATGGACGTAAGTGTGACTTTTGGGATGGCTTAGATGTGGATAATTAAGTAGCCTCAGATTTGTTATAAGATTTTTGGATATTCACGCTTAGAATTATCGCTTTCAGAAATGGATATTCCTTTGAGACGTCGTTGCTGCTGTCGATATTTCTCGGTATGTTCGGCGCGGATCGATTTTACCTCGGATATCCCGCCCTGGGCCTGCTCAAGCTAAGCACGCTGGGATTTCTCTTCCTTGGCCAGTTCGCCGACGTGATTCTGATAGCCACGCAAATCGTAGGGCCGGCGGACGGTTCGCACTACGTGATGCCATATTACGGTGCCGGAATAAACATCATAAGGAGCAACAATTTTACGTACAGAGTGCCACAATACGACTGCTGAGAGAAACCGGCATACCCGAAGCGCATAAATGACAACTTCTCTAAAAAAAATATATATATAATTGTATAATAGCTTCTGCTTCTGTCGCGAGCAACGATGTATAAATCCTAGAGTGGAGTCCTATTTCGTTTTATATATATTTCAATGTAAATTAATCTTTGTATTCTATTCTAATAGATAAGCCGAACGTGTTAACTTGTAGATATTCGTCTCTCTCAACGAAAAACACTGTATATATAAAGATTTACTACTGATTTACGTATTGTCAATTGATATAATTAAATAATAAACTTTGTTTTTATTTCTAAGGCTCTCCGTCGTTCATTATGCATTGCAATTCCGACCGGAGTTCTTCTCGGAACACAAATACCAAACTGCCGAATACCGCAATTATGACTCAGTCGGCCTTGAGCGATTTATCGCGAGACTGTAAGCTATACTTTGTAATGTCGATGCACCGACGTAATTCGATTCGTGCGATCCCGCATTTGTTCCCAATCTCTCGTTCCTCTGATATAAATGCGAAAGCAAGAAGCGTTCATTATTATCCTTTATTTTCGTGCGGGCAGCTCGTTAACGGCGTTTCGCGCACGAACATCTCGCGTTCTCGGAAATCCTGAGACGATGCCGACCGAAGATGCATTGTCACTTCGCCTTTTGTACATATTAACCGGCACGTTTCCGATATGAAAATATATAAATCTGCACACCTCCACGACGAGCTCTTTAAAGTTATCCCCTCGTGATTGAAAAGACGGACGCGTTTCATTAAATCGGTATTCGGGACGGCACGTCGGTTGAGAAACGAGCCGCTTCGTACGATGACTTCAACTATGAAGACTCTACTTCTACCGCTCGGAATCTTACTATTAATTGCGATAGTATATCGTTCGTCGAGCAATTCTGGAGTAAGCAATTTTATCATCATAACGCAATTCGTATCTAAACATCTAATTTTTAAGAAAAGAGTAAAACTAGAATACATTTCAAGAGAAGTTTGTGAATCTAACAAAAGAAGTATTGTTGAAATTTCGAAGTATATTAAAAGAAAAAATAAATTGCAAATATATTATTTTTTATATATTACATTTATTTTTCACATAATAAAGTGTAAATTTTATTAAGCATTATATTCACTTTACTGTGTTTAATCTTTATATCGAAGGAATCATTTTTGCAGTACACTGATGATACAGAAAGAAACGCTGTGGAACTGCAGGTAATCCGGCGTCGACGAACACTTAAGCCCTTTATTGCAAGCATACATTGTTGCAAGTTAAATCAGTACTATGATCAAGAGGAAGGACGTTGTCTGGGCGTGCCAGGAGGCGGCAAGGTGCTTCACGTTGAAAACAGACGATCCTGTGGCCTCAACGTCTTGAAGCCGCATTGCAAGAGCTCTCTATATTATCACATCTGCAAACGCGGTAAATCAATCCTAGCGCAGTGTGCGAGCGGGCAGATCTTCGACAATCGTCTCCAACGATGTGTCTACTACGATTCAAGCAAGCTAACTCCCAATATCATCCCACCGGACAGCTACATGTATTTCGATCGCGTTAGAGTGCCAAGCTGCACGAGATCCGGCCGATTTCCCGTGCTCGGCCACTGTTCTATGTTTTACACGTGCGAAACGAACGGACATCGATTCCATCAAAGCGTTTTAAAATGTCCACAGAACACGGGATATCAAGTGGACAGAGGAGTCTGCAACATTGTGCCGGACTGCCAGAACAATAACTCGGTGGATACAGTCTGTGTTCCGGATGCGCCGGGCGAGAATGTGGAATCTCCAAGTGTCGATGAAGCTGAAGAAAGAAATGTGAAAGAAACTTCTGAAATACTCGATGAAAGTACAGCCAGCGCAGACGATCCTATTGTAGAAAAGAAGGAAAATGTAAATTCTAAAATTTATGATGATATTATTACTACCCCTGGAAGTATAACAGGCACACTGTTAGAGAATAATGATAATGATAGCAATATGGATGTATCAGGTTCAGTCAAAGAAGTTTTAGTTCCTGACGGTAGTATTGACGAAGAGATAATGCACAGCCAAGTTCCGAATCTGCCTGAACCTGTGCAAAAAACATCTGACGAAGGACAAAACGAGGAGAATGGATCATCGTCATTATTAGGATTACGGATCACGCCATCAACGACAGAACTCAATGATGCACCGCATTCTATCACGACTTCTATGACCTCAATCAAACCGGAGTATCGTGCAAATGCTGACGTGGACAGTGAGACAACTGACACGGCACCGTTCTCTTCGGACAGTTACATATTATCAAAATTAAATAAAGCAACACAGGATGTAACTACAGAACAGTATAAAAATATCAAAGACAGCACAATGACGCTATCAAATTTCAACACCGAAGCAATTGATCCGACATCAGCAATAAATGCACCAGAATTCCCTCCAATTAGCGATGTATCACCGAATATAGATGAAAAAATGCAAGATGTACCTACGGAACA
>NW_020212158.1:9854-11940 GCF_003070985.1 Temnothorax curvispinosus | reverse complement strand
TTATGCTATGCTTATGCAGCCTATGCAATTTTGTGTGCGACGGCCTTAAAGAAGGGAACACAGACTTTTACATAACGCATAATGCATAAGCATAAGAAAATTGATTGGTCTATTTCTTTACGCACATGTATGTATATATAAACCAATCAATTTTCTTGTGTTTACGCATTATGCGTTGTGCAAAAGTCTGTGCTACCCGCTTTATATAGATATGCAGACAGGCTGAGTTTCCACTGAGCGTATCATGCGTCACGCATCATCACGAGTTAACCAATCAACACATCCCATTTTGATCCCGTCATAAGTAATGTAATAAAATGGGATGTGTTGATTGATTAACTTGTGATGACGCGACGCGTGACGCGTTCAGTGAAAACTCAGCCATAGCCTCAATTGTAGTTTTTTCTTTTTCTTCTGATCGCTTGGTGGGGATAGAAGTCGTGTTCAGCAGACCAAGCCGCTCAGTAGTAGTCAAATGTGATTGACTCTTACTTTTGGAACCAACCAATCAACGCAGTGTGTTGATAAGATGAATTCAACAGTTGTGCAACAATTGTGTCTGCTGAACGCACCCAATGTATCTACGCTAGTTCAGATTTTGCCACCAGAAGCGCTCGCGCAGAACTTTGCGTAAAGTCACTAGATTTATAAAGTACCGCAATCATCTGCCATTTTGGCTTCATCACACAAACAAACAGCGTATACATATAAGGGTTTTCGCGGTTTTCGCACACATGAATCAGGTTTGAAAATGACACTTAACGTGTAGCTAAGTTACACTATGTAACATGATAAATGTGCACTTTGGTACACTTTTTGACGCCATTTTAGCTTTAAATGCTAAAGCATTGGGAGACAATTACTACGTTTACGCGAGCGTTACTTCTGTAGTAATTTACGATAATTTTTTCGCGTAAACGGGATTTTCCTTCGCGTCAACGGGATTTTGTAGTAACTTACGATAATTTACTCCGCGTAAACGAGTGATATATCGTAAGTTACTACAGAAGTAACGCTTGCGTAAACGTAGTAAATGTGGATTGCGGTACTTTATAAATCTAGTAACTTTAACTTAATGATGTAAAAAATTATTATTTTGTTCATGTTACATGAGAAATGTTGACATAAGGTTTGGACACTTTGTGAAATGATCATGTTTTTTGACGATAGTAGATTTGTTTGTGTTGCTTGAAAATCCAAAAAATTCCTGCATTTCAAACTAGAAAAATATATATTAGGCGTTGGAGAAAGAAAAAGCAAAGATTCTAAGTGCAAAAAGTGCAAGCTACACAAACAGACATAGTGATGCATAGATATATTCACACAAAGTGTCTAAACAAAGTGTCAACATTTCTCATGTAAAATTAACAGAATATTTTTTTCACATTATTATCCATATAAAGCTATAATGTTAATACAGCATGTCGATGTGACGGCCATGTTTGTTATGCTACGCTAGTTCTCTTTTTCCCGCGGTGGATGTTTTCTTTCCCAATAGACCAATATTCATTAGTCGGATCTTATGTTTAAGACCGTCTAAAGTACAATCTTAGTATGTCGTGAACCAATCAGCAGTATTAACATCGCTCAGACACAATGACAAAAATAAGGAATAAGATAAAGGAATAAGGAATAAGGGAATGTCGCATCTCACTTCAGTACACGTACATTAAAGTGAAATATAACATGCCTTATTCCTTATTTCTTTATCCTTTATCTTATTCCTTTGTTTTTTCATTGTGTCTGAGCCCTAAAACATTACTTAGGCCGGTATTCATATAGTCAGATATCTTATATTTAAGATCGTCTTAAGTACGATCTTAAGATGTTATGAACCAATCACAGAGCCGTATTAGCATTTTAAAGGCCATTGCAAGTAACAATGTTGTAGTTGTAATCTTAAGGCCGTAAGAAAACGAACCAATTACAGTCGATTATTCTTCTCGCGTTTGAAGAATAATCGAGTGTGATTGGTCTATTTTTTTACGGCCTTATGATTAAAACTAAATCTTTGTTACGTGCAATGGCCTTTAGATATGACTTAAGACGATCTTGAAACAAGATCCGACTATGAATACTGGCCTTT
>NW_020212158.1:0-9754 GCF_003070985.1 Temnothorax curvispinosus | reverse complement strand
GACATTCCCTTATTCCTTATTCCTTTATCTTATTCCTTATTTTTGTCATTGTGTCTGAGCCCTAAAACATTACTTAGGCCGGTATTCATATAGTCAGATATCTTATATTTAAGATCGTCTTAAGTACGATCTTAAGATGTTATGAACCAATCACAGAGCCGTATTAGCATTTTAAAGGCCTTTGCAAGTAACAATGTTGTAGTTGTAATCTTAAGGCCGTAAGAAAACGAACCAATTACAGTCGATTATTCTTCTCGCGTTTGCAGAATAATCGAGTGTGATTGGTCTATTTTCTTACGGCCTTATAATTAAAACTAAATCTTTGTTACGTGCAATGGCCTTTAGATATTACTTAAGACGATCTTGAAACAAGATCCGACTATGAATACTGGCCTTTAAAACGGTCTTGAAATAACATCTGACTATGAATACCGGCCATAGTCTACTGTTCTTATTTCAAGACCGTTTTGAATAATATAAGATGCTATAATACGGCTTTTGTGATTAGTTAATGACATTTTAAGATTGTACTTAAGACGGTTTTAAATATAAGAACCGACTATGAATACCGGCCTTTGTGATTTGTTTAAAACATCTTAAGATTGTACTTAAGACGGTCTTAAATACAATGTTCAACTATGGCTGGGTTCGTCTTGACGCTTTCAACGCTGTAAGCATTATTCTATCTTAATTGTTGAACATTGAATATTAAACACATTCCATTTACAAATAAAAGAATATTAGGAAAAAAAATCACTTCAGATCGCTTCAACACAATTATAAAATGTTTCGGAAAGCTAACATTTTCCCTTGACAATTAATAAATAGTCGCAAAAAATGAATGTGACGCGAAGCCTAGTCGTGTGCAGCTTATAAACTTTGTTAAGAAAAAAGGTCATTTTTCGGAATATTTTATAAGTGTGCTAAAGCGATCTAAGGTGCAGTATCTTTAGCCAAATATCTTCTTATCTGCAAGTACCATCTATGAAATACTATATATATATTTCAACGTGTTGTCTTTCGCGTTTCTGACAAAATCTCTTATGGCTCTACAACAGCCGCAACAGTACGCAGTAAGCTGTTGACTAATGGGATTTTTACAATTCAAGAATAATCGACTGTGGTTGGTCAATAGCTTACTGCTCACGTCTTACTGCATACTTTTACGGCTGTTGTAGACGAGCCATTACACAATCTAGGATATGACCTCGGCGAGTATCTAGAAGTCTCAAGCTATAATGGTTGTGAGTAGTTGTATACGAAGATGAACGCATTTAACAAAGGGAAAAAATAACAAAATTTTAAACAATACGTTAGTATTTTATTTTATAATATATGTACGTGAAAGAAAAAAAATATATATAGATCGAGAGAATATATATTTTATAATGTGTATATTATGGGTTTTTCATATATTAGTCTCTCTCTCTCTCTCTCTCTCTCTCTCTCTCTCTCTCTCTCTCTCTTTCTCTCTCTCTCTCTCCCTCCCTCTCTCTCTTTCTCACTCTCTCTCTATTTCTCACTTGCAAAGTGAAGAAAATTTTTCGTTAAAGAATGAACTCTCAAAGAAGATTCGCGCAAGTAAAAATATAATATATGAGCACAAATAAAAATAACTATTTTAAGATAATATTAAAAGAGCTGTTGTTTCTACGCGCTTCTAAAACAGCAAAACATTGCATATCCGCAACCGCATATCAAAGTGGTAAAAAGTATATAGTTAAAAAGAGCGGTATATATTTAGATATTCTCTTTTATACTTTTCGAATTATCGCATTATTTATGAACTGTAACATGCAAGACGTATGTGGTGCGTTATACAAAAATAACGTTCCCGTTAAGAATAATAAGGCGAATTCCGTTTCCTACGCGTTTGATTCTTAACGCGTCATACATTTTATATGTTCATACATGCGAGATATATGTGTCTACATTCTTAGCGCAACCGAAGCATCGAATGCAAATACTAGAAAAGTACTTTATTCAACGAACAACATGCACGAATTTCTATTTATCGATGATACACTAAATCGAATTAATAATAACTAATGAATGAAATGTATTGGAAAAAAAAAACACGTAGAAGAGTGCAAAAAAACTACATTATTAGAATATAAGAAATAAAATTATCAATTGAGAATACGCCGATAGTAATCTGTTTCAATATAAGAATCTTGCGTATATCTATATATTTTTTACTTATACTGTTTTATAGCTTGCGGAAAAAATCTCACGTATGGTGACTTATGCATTTCCGATTAAGTCGTTATGGCGCGAATACAATTTGTGTATGTCTCTCGACATAGTGGACATTTCTCATCTTCCAATTGTTTTTGGCAATCATCGCAAATACATAAATGTCCACATGGAATAAATATATATTCTGCAGTGGCGTTTAAGCATGTGCAGCACATACCACTGGTCCGCGACTTTGATGAATTTGTACCTGTCAGAGCAGCAACAGGGAGAAAAGGTAGATCGGTTTGTTCGCTATCGCTTAAGCCAATAGCGCCAAAATCGTCTTCTGGTGTACGAAAAATATTTTCGAAATCTGTAAAGTATACAGATAAAGTTTAATCAATAATAATATATATTAATCGCACGAATAGAAATACGTATAGAATGTATATACCAACCTTCATTATGCGTCTCATTCTGGTCGGATTCACTCGTATAAACCACTTCCGTTTGTTCTTGTTCATTTTCTTGTTCAGTGTTTGTATGCCCTGGAATAATGACAATACTTATCAACATAATATTCGCATTAATAAATATAATCTATCATAAAAGAATGGTCGCGCGTTTTGCAAAACAACTGCTGAGTTGTCAACTTACCAACATTCTATATATCGATTGTTGGTTTTAAAGTAAGAACCAATCACATTCAAATGCTACTGCGGGTTTGTTCTACGCGCCTATTGTTTTATTCCAGATGTCACGTTACACTAATCCGGACTCGGACTACCGGATTCGGACTACCAATCAGGTTGAACAAAGGGGGTGGGGGTGAGAGTAGAGGGACAATAGCGGAGAAAAAGAGGTGGGTGGAAAAGACGGATTGGTCGGAAGAAGCAAGAGAGGAGTTTTGAAGAAGAACGGAGGAGGTAGAAATAGGTAGAGGGTCAATAGATAAAGAGGTCGAAAAGTTGACAAAAAAAATTAAGATGGAAGTAAGGTTGAGAAAAGTAAAAAGAGGGGCAGAAGAAAAGGGAGTATGGTGGGATGGGGACTGTAGGAAGAAGAGGGAGGAGATAGAAAAATTATTAAGAGACTGGAAAAAAGGAAGAAAACACAAAGAAGATCATAAGAGAAGAAAGGAGTATAAGGAAAAGTGTGAGGAAAAAGGAAGAAAAGAGAAATCTGCTGAAAGAGGCAAGAGAAGCGAGAACAGAGAAGCAGGTGTGGGAAGTAATAAACAAGGAAAGGAGAAGAAGGGTAGAAATTAACAAGGAGATAACATTAGAGGAGTGGGATAAATACTTTAGGGAGATGTTAGAAGAAACGGAATACAAGCAAAGGCTTTTTCTAGGAGAGGAGGGAGAGCAGGGATCGGATGGGGAAGTGGAGAAAGAGAAGGAGATAGGATGGAAGAAAGTAGAGAGAGTGCTGAAAGGGCTGAATAAAGGTAAAGCAGCGGAAGAGGACTAGATAGGAAATGAAGTGTGGAGTTATGGGGGAAGTGGTTTAAGAAAGGCGTTATGGGAGAGTATGGAAAGGAGAGGGTTTTCCAGAGGCGTGGAAGGACGGAGTAGTCGTTCCGATAGCGAAAAAGAGGGGCAAAAGAGGTAGTGAACATAGAGGGATTACGCTGATACCGTCGGCGTACAAAGTGTACGCGTCGATATTAGCAAATAGGTTGAGGGAAGAAAAGGTGGAGAAGGGGATGATTCCAGAAAGCTCAGCAGGGTTTAGGAAGAGGAGAGGAGTGGTGGACAACATTTACACACTGAATTATGCGATAGGGAAGCGATTAAAGAGGAAAAAGAAAGTAGTGGCTGTTTTTTAGATCCAAGGGTGGCATTTGATTCAGTGGACAAGAGGGTTTTGGGAAGATGTCTGAAAAAACCAGGGGTGAATGAGAAGTTGGGAAAGAGAATCATGGAAATATATGAGAAAACAAGGAGTGTAGTGAGGATGGAGGAAAGATACGGAAGGTGGACAGCGAGAGGGGTAAACGGAAAAATTAACAGAGCCGATCAGGATTTGAACTTGAAACCTTTCGTTTTCTACCTTCGTAGTCTGTTACTGTGTGTTGCTTCACAATTGCTTTACCCCACATAGCAAAATGTTGGCAGTATCCCGACAGCATTTGCCAGTAAATTTGTTTCATAATTTCACAGCAAAATCTTCTTGTGCTGTGTTTTTTATTCTATCCTATTTGATTTTTACTACCTTATAATCTGTTTTATCAATAAGTATGCCAGTTTATGTTGCATCTCAATTTTATATTTAAATATAAAACTGCATTGTATATATAAAAAAAATAAAAAAAGAAAAATTTAAATAGTTTTAGGACGTTACAAACATGTAAAATGATCTAATATTATCAATAATATATTCATTATTATTTAAACTGTACAATTAGTAAAAGAGATTTGGGTAAATTTTTTTTTTAATAATTGCTTTTGAATGATTCGTTTTTAGCATATTTTATATATAAAAATCAATAAATGTGTAAAGTAAGGGTTTTTACGTCTTTAATTATGTAAGTAAATTATGTCCTCATCAGCATTAATAAAGTGCGGTGTTTAGTTTTTGAGAAATAAGGAAGTGTCGCTTTAGAGGACCTATGTCGATATAAGCGACTTACCTCTTCACTTCTAATAAAAATATAAAAAATGTATAGTTGTATTGTCGTGAAATAAAATAAATGCGCGCGCGTAGCGCGCGCCTGTTTTATTCTATTCGTGAAATAAAATAAAAGCGCGCGCGTAGCGCGCGCCTGTGTTGTTCTAGTATATATATATATAAAATATATGTATAAAATATGTGAGTGTGTAAGTGTGTAAAAGACTGTATAGCAGCACGTTGAACTGTATATTACGTCGTTCCATTATTTCTGGTGCTAACTGGTATCAGTGATGCAGAGCATACTGCGCAGCACATATACGCATCGCGGGATCAATTTCTGGCTGGCTGGTATACGTACACGAGCATAAGTATCTAATTTGACACATTTTCTAAGTTAATTTATTATTATTTCTTTTTATATTAGTACTTCTCCATTGGCGTTGTTTGCTAAATAATTGGCTAACGTTTTATTTATTTATATCTATCAAATATAACCTCTTCCATAACCTCTTTTTTAATTTTGTACTTTAATCTTGATTTTATTCATATTTCCATTTTTTATGTTTTAAGATGGACAAATTAACGGAAAATACGGTAAATCTGAAGAATAGTGGCCTCCTCACCGATTTCGTTGAACTTGGGCTTAATCGACGCGTTTTTGCACAAAACGACCGAATCTGGCAGAAAAAAGTGTCGTTTTGCCCCGCGAAGCGAGATATTAACGTTTGTGACGTGACATAGTCACGTCCCCTGTCCAGACGATAGCTCGACCGGGAGGAACGTCCGGAATGTCGTCTCCGCCGGGGAGAGGCGGGGCGACAGCGTTATAATTCAGTACATTATATTATTTCCGAAGATTTCAGGTGTCGAGTAGATGGCCAGGAAAAAATTGTAACGACTTGAGTCGCGCCGTGGGAGTTTACGGGAGGCGTTCTACGTAGGAGTTGGCCGGCGGGCGGGTCACGATTGGACCCATATGCGGACGTTGCTTGGAACGTCTCGCAGGGCGAGTCCATCAGCCCCGATGTTCGCCGGGATGAAGCCTGCCGAATCGCGAAGGAGGGAGATCGCCACGGAGCATTGCCTACCGGTCGACGGACCATGGCTTGGCCAGCCTGGCCGTCGTACACCGACACCAGAGTCGCGGCCCGGTCAGCCGGACTCGAGAATAGGCTTTTCAAACCTGCCGCCGACGAGCGAGGAAGCCACGAGGGGCGCCGACGGAAGCGGGAGGCGCTTGGCTCGCATAAGGCTGATCGGCAAGGAGGGCTTGCAGGCACGGCGCGCGCAAGCGCGGGCCCGACGTGATCCCGCCGGGCTAGAGGATTGTCACTGTCGTGTCGGCGTGGCGAGAGACGACATCCCGAGAGGACCGGCAGCCGAGCTTGCGGAATTTGTAAGGACACTACTTGAGCACCTCGTAACCCACGTTTGGGTACAAGTAAGATTGTTCTGACGGCCGGGGCCCTTCCGAGAGCCGCGTAGAGTCGCAAGAAGCATGCTTAGAAAATCGCGTACTGTGTCGTGAACTATTTTGTAGCATCGCGTTTGTGCAGATGAGTATTACCGAGTAAGTAATTATTAAATGGAATACTGACGGAGGGCCCGGCCAACAGAGTAATATGGGATCGCCCTGCCCGAAAAATCGTACGCGGCCGACAGTCACCGTGTGATTCGTTGTAGTTTTTGTTGTGTCTTAGCGTTTCGTGTAACCGCGTGGTGCGTAATGTAGCGAGGTGTCTTTCGCGCTAATACGGACCGCATTGTCGCAGAACAGGGAAGTAATGTTCGCGCAATCACGTCCCGGGGCGTGAGGCACCTGTCTTGGATCTTTGGGGCTTTTCGCGAGAGGCCCTTTCTAGTTATTTTGGGACCATTCGCGAGACGTCGCGGATGGTTATTCGGCCGTTGGAAAATCGTCGAGGGTAGGTATTGTGTCTTGCGTTCGTGTAATCGCGTATGGTGTATTACGTTCGGGTAACTGCGACTGGCGTATCGTGTTCGTGTAATCGCGTATTGTGTATTGCGGTCGTGTAACTGCGTCTTATAAGTTGCGTCCTTAGACTAATTTCCGCGTTATTGTATCTCGTAGTTTCCGCGTTCCGCAGCAACACATTCGAGAGAAAAATTGTAATTCACCGATTCATTTTAGAGAAACCTGCCGATTTATTCTGAAGTAATCTTCTCTCGCAAATTGTAATTCACCGATTCCGTCTGAAACAACTGGCTGATTTATTTTGACGTAACCTTTTCTGTCATATACATTATATTTGTATTATTGTTATTTGCGTGTGTTAACTGCGCTACGTTCCCTCTCCTCCTCCGACCGCGATTCCCGAGTCAAAATTTTTCTCCTATTTTCGACCTCAATGTTCAATCTAACACCTACTTTCGACCAAAATGTTCTACCTAACACCTACTTTGATACTATAAGCAGTCACATCACCCTATTTTGAACCTCTTCAACCTCTGGCTCCTATTTAGAATCTGACAATTCTGTTTGAAAAGAAATCATGCTCCTACTTTAATGTTCCTAACGTTTTCTTAATTTATTTATTGCATTTAGTTTATTTTTATTATTATAGGTTTATTATATTTTTGATTAAATATTATATATGATTTATTAAACGTTTATAATAACGTTTATAATAAATGTTTATAATAACGGTTCTCTCTATTTATTAATTTAATCAAAAATATTAAAAACAAAATTAAAAGAAATTTTATTAGGTTAATAATAATAGTTATATTATTAATAACTGAAAAAAATAATTTTATATATGACGTATAAATGATTATTTATATAAAATTGTATTTTTCTATACTATTTTTTTCCTTCTTTTTCTCTTTTTTTTTATTTATTAAAATAATTCAAAATAAAATTAAAAGAATGTGTGTATGTATGAGTACGCATGCGTATATGTGCAACTAAAGGTAGGAAATTTTAAATATATACAAAACTATTACAAAACATCTTTCTTTTTGTTATTACTTCTTATAATTACTTATCTTCATATATTTACATATTACTAAATTTACGATAATTGAATATGGACTGGTATTTATTTATTCAAGCTCTTGCCCAATCAGCAGACAATGTTTTTAAAATGTGTTTTTAATATTCATTTTTTATTAATTATACATTTGTACAATTCATTGTAAAAATAATATTTATTTAATGTTTATTAAATATTTATTTTACATTGATTATTTATTTAAAGTAATAATTTAGAAAAAATATTTATTAAACGTTTATTTAACGTTTATTTAATATTTGTTTTACATTAGTAAGTTATTTGCAATAAGTTAAAAAAACATTTATTTAACATTTATTCGACATTATTTTAATATTTATTTTACATTAACTATTTATTTGTCATAATGATTTGAAAAAACATTTATTTAACATTTATTCGACAGTAATGTAATATTTATTTTACATTAATTATTTATTTGCAATAATGATTTAAAGAAACATTTACTTAACATTTATTTAATATTAATTTAATATTTACTTCAAATATTACTTACTTCAGATATTGCGCTCGAATTCCTTCGCGTTTTGCAAACGCCCGATCGTTTCATTCAGATGTAGATGGCGCGACGCGTGAGTCGCCACTTTCAAAGCGCTCCCACTCCTTCCTCGCTTTCGTTCAGTTCAGTGTCATGGCCGCTCTTGCTGCGTTTCTTCGGACGAGACGAGTACGTTTTCCTTCTTTCGTAACTGATTGAGCTAAGCGGCACATATTCTGGAGACCAACCGAGCGAGATTCGACTTCCCAAGGAGAGCTCACCGCCAGGAAAAGGAGAGCTGCGGCAGCTCGCGTCCGAGAGGGAGAATTGAAGCGAGGAGTCCGGCCCAGCGAGCAAGGCCCTTCCGATATTCTCATTTGGGACGCCATATTGGAAGATCGACATTGTTTGTAGTAGTACAAGGAGCTCTGCAAGGTTAATCTCGTCTTGAGATCTTGGAATTGCTCTTACTCTTGTGACTCTGGTTTATATTCTGGCCCTAGAATTTATCTCGTAGACAAATGCAGAGGCCCCCCCTCTCTTTTCTTCTCTTTTCTTTTCTTACTTTGATTTTAATCGGTAATCCAGACTCCTTAATTCCGTATTATTAATATTATTTGTTAAATGGCATTTGTAATATGCGATTAGTTATTTGGTATTAAGGTATTAATTTTAAGTTTTATTAGTATTAAGATATTTCATTTTAAGATACTCACAATCAGTATCAAGACATTTCTCAATTTTAATTTTAATTTTGTTGAAACTAAATTTTAATTTTAATTTTTATTAGGATACAATACATATATTAATTGTTTTAAATGGTTAAAAATTTTTTTTTTGTTATGATATAATATGAGTTTAATTTAGATAGTATGCAAGAGTACATGAACAAGTAGATAAAAAAATGTAAGCAAATAAATATATGTTCCTTTGTACCTTAGGAACAAACGTGTGCGATCTCTTAGATTTTTTCTGACTCTCCCCCCTATATGCTATTTACCACATTATCATATTAACATGCTCTATGTCATGTATATTATCGGTGACTTGCAGTGGAGTTTTTATTTAAGTTGTGTTTCATATGGTTAATAAAAAAAAATTTATTATATAAATTTTATAACATTATAAATTGTGATACATGTATATCTATATGTATCTGATTAATTAACAATGTTATAAAATATTTTGCGGTAATATTTTTTTAATATTAAAAATCTTAGATTCTAAATAATAAATCTAGATAAATATTGCATTTAACAGAGCAACGAGATACGACAACATAAGTCAAAGTCACAACCGTATCTTGTTGCTAAATTTACCAAAACCTATACTATATGAATCACCGATGATGTACGTGATATGGAACATGTTTCATTACGATTTAAAAAGTAGTAAAAATTAATACATTGATAATAAAATGTACTACAATAATGTTTTCTCCAATAGTCCT
>NW_020212157.1:27001-38149 GCF_003070985.1 Temnothorax curvispinosus | reverse complement strand
CGATGACGAAGTCCACATAGTGCGCTTCGTAGTTTTCGGTGTCCAGGTGTAATAATACGTTGAATGCAATGTCTAGGTGTCCCAGGTTGCCGATGACAATGTCTAGATAGTGAGCTCCGTAGTTTTCGGTGTCTACCTGTATTAATATCTTGAATTCGATGTTTATGTGTCCCAAGTTGTCGATGACGAGGTCCACATAGTGCGCTCTGTAGTTGTCGGTGTCTACGTGTATTAATATCTTGAAATTGATGTCTAGGTGTCTCAGGTTGCTGATGACGAGGTCCAGATAGCGCGCTCCGTAATTTTCGGTGTCTAGATGTAATAATACCTCGAATTCAATGTCTACGTGTCCCAGGTTGCCGATGACAAGGTCCACATAGTGCGCTTTGTAGTTTTTGGTGTCTAGGTGTATTAATAACTTTAAATCTGAATGTAGGACACGTAGATATCGAATTCGAGGTATTAATACACGTAGACACCAAAAACTACGGAGCGCACTATGTGGACCTCGTCATCGGAAACGTGGGACACCTAGACATCGAATTCAACGTATTATTATACCTGGACACCGAAAACTATAGAGCGCACTATCTGGAACCCGACATCAGCAACCTGGAACACGTGGACATCGAATTCAAGGTATTAATACACCTGAATACCGAAAACTATGAAGCACACTGTGAACCTCGTCATCGGCAACCTGGGACACCTAGACATCGAATTCAAGCTTGATTCATAAGAATCGACTTAAAAATTCCCTAGCGGCAGAATCAAGACACACGGTAGTGTCTCGCGCCAAGTACACGCGGAGCGAGACCGACCGTGACTCTTTTACGCGACGCGACGGGTTGCGAGTGCCCGAGATGTTGAGATCTCAATAACGAGTGAACGGATCAAGTTCTAAGTAGGCTTGATCGATAGCTTGGGGTCCAATTAGGGGGGTTTCTCTTATAATATCCCGCTCCGTGCCCTACGAGCGGAGATATTGCGACGCAAAGTTCAAATGTGAAAATTTTTTATTAAGATACTTCTTCTTCTATCTACTTCTAACGCCGACGTTTTATATGACACTACAAAAAGACGTGATATCCGTACAAAATTACCTTTTTCAAAAAAAAGGTAAAAAAATGCGCCAAGTACACGCATAGTATTGGGTTGGCAAATAAGTTCGTTCGGTTTTTTGACTGGTTTTGAATGGAAAAAACCGAACGAACTTATTTGCCAACCTAATAGTATATATGTATTATGTTGTTACCTCGAAAAAAACAAAGTGGTAGTATTATACCTCGAAATAACACCCTGTACATATTGTTTATACAATGCGTAATACTACAAAAAGGCGTGATATCTGTACAAAATTACCTTTTTTAAAAAAAAGGTAAAGAAAGGCGCCAAGTACACGCATAGTAGTGTATATGTTGTTACCTCGAAAAAAAAACAGTGGTAGTATTATACCTTAAAAAAATCTAAGTAACAAGTGGTAGACGAAATCTTTGTATCTTGAAAAATCTCGAAAAAACCTAAACAGTAGTATCTTCACCTCGAAAAAAAAAACAAAGTAGTAGTATTATACCAAAAAAAAACCTAAGTAACAAGTGGTGGACGTAATCTTTGTATCTCCAACAATTTCGAAAAAACCTAAGCAGTATTATTTTTATTTCCAAAAAATTATTACTCAAGTGATACACATCACAAAATTACGTTACCTTATCAAAAAATGAGTCGCGCTTCAAGTGATCTATTATTACAATTACAAAAAAGAAATGATATCTCTTTTTAAATTACAGCGCCAATTACAAAGAACATATATTTTTCGAGATACAAAGATTACGTCTACCACTTGTTACTTAGGTTTTTTCGAGGTATAATATTACTACTGCTTTTCTTCGATTAGAATAAAAAATTGAATCATGAAGAATTACACAGAGGTAATAGTACAAAATACAAATATTTTATTAAAATATTTAAACCCAACAAGGGAATACAAGGTATTTAAATACAAAGAAGTTTATATATGTATTTTAAAAGATTTAATCGCATCGCAAAGAATTACAGAGGTAACAGTACAAAAAATAAAAATATTTTATTAAAATACATAAATTTTTCTTGTCAAAAAACTTGGCGCTGCTAGACCTCAAAATTAGGTCAGCCTGGTATGTATGTGCGAGCGAGTGGGTGTGGGCGATGTGTGTGTGTGTGTGTGTGTGTGTGTGTGTGTGTGACGGTGAATAATGCGGCTTATTACTAAGTATAGGATAAGTTAGGATAAGTTTAGATTTTTAAAGCGATTAGAATTAAGTATAGAATAAGTATAGAAAAAGTAATATCTACATTTGTAAAAGGTCTCTCTCTCTTTCTCTCTAGCAGCGCCAAGTTTTTTGACAAGAAAAATTTATGTATTTTAATAAAATATTTTTATTTTTTGTACTGTTACCTCTGTAATTCTTTGCGATGCGATTAAATCTTTTAAAATACATATATAAACTTCTTTGTATTTAAATACCTTGTATTCCCTTGTTGGGTTTAAATATTTTAATAAAATATTTGTATTTTGTACTATTACCTCTGTGTAATTCTTCATGATTCAATTTTTTATTCTAATCGAAGAAAAGCAGTAGTAATATTATACCTCGAAAAAACCTAAGTAACAAGTGGTAGACGTAATCTTTGTATCTCGAAAAATATATGTTCTTTGTAATTGGCGCTGTAATTTAAAAAGAGATATCATTTCTTTTTTGTAATTGTAATAATAGATCACTTGAAGCGCGACTCATTTTTTGATAAGGTAACGTAATTTTGTGATGTGTATCACTTGAGTAATAATTTTTTGGAAATAAAAATAATACTGCTTAGGTTTTTTCGAAATTGTTGGAGATACAAAGATTACGTCCACCACTTGTTACTTAGGTTTTTTTTTGGTATAATACTACTACTTTGTTTTTTTTTTCGAGGTGAAAATACTACTGTTTAGGTTTTTTCGAGATTTTTCAAGATACAAAGATTTCGTCTACCACTTGTTACTTAGATTTTTTTAAGGTATAATACTACCACTGTTTTTTTTTCGAGGTAACAACATATACACTACTATGCGTGTACTTGGCGCCTTTCTTTACTTTTTTTTTAAAAAGATAAAAAAATTATACGCAAAATAAAATAAAACTATGACATTTACGTCATTGAAGATTCATACATAAAATAAATGCTGTTCTTTATCATTTGCGCATCTAACTACCTCATTGCGTCACAACCTTACAATATGCGCGTTATCTTATCTTATTACGCAATTTACATATAATATCATTATCTTTACAGGAATTTTGCCATATTGCTCTCAGGTAAGTATAATATAGATCTTAACACTAATTCTCTTTCTAATTTCAGGCCTTCATGCTGCTGGATCTTCGTGGGATTATAGGTAGGTATACAATCATCAAAAGTAAGTATAAAATTATCATTGAACATTAAAAAAATATTAACAATTAATTTTTACGCCGTCGATTATTTTTGCGTCATAATTGAAAAAATAATCTAAATCGCATATTTATCATTGATTTTTTATCAAACAAATAAATCTTCTTAAAATAATATCAAAATACACTTAATTAATGCTTTGTAATATTATTGCGCTTTTTACGTTTTTAAAAGATCATCTCAGATCGCTGTGACGTCATACTTCGTCTTTTGCGTTATCATCCTCGATAATCTTTTTTTTAACCTAAATAACTTTATTTAATTAACAAAAATAAAAAAATGTAACTCAGTTACATATCATAAATCTTTTACCATAGAATCTGCGCCTTTCTTCAATCTATCACACTTTTATCTCTACTAGACACTACAGACGCGCGCTTCGCGCGCGCTATTTAGCTTTAACATTATGCTATTACTATTACACTATTAACCCTTGATACACACAACTGTCAAAATATACAATGACAGCTGCAAATGAAGTAAGCGCAGCAAGAGAACCAATCGGCATCGCGGAAAAGTGACAACAATACCTATGACATGCCCTTTTTAGAAGAGGACTAGAACAACATAAGCGCGCGCTACGCGCGCGCATTTATTTTGTTTCACGAATATACAACCATACATTTTTTATATTTTTATTAGAAGTGAAGAGGTAAGTCGCTAATATTGTCATAGGTCCTTTAAAGCAACGCTTTCTTATTTCTCGAAAATTAAACACCGCACTTTATTAATGCTGATGAGGACATAATTTACTCATATAATTAAAGATGTAAAAACCCTTACTTTATACATTTATTGATTTTTATATATAAAATCTGCTGAAAACAAATCATTCAAAAGCAATTATTAAAAATAAAATTTACCCAAATCTTTTTTTACTAATTGTACAGTTTGTAAGATGTAATATGTGAAATGTAATAGTGCGAGCACGCTACCATCCACCACCCTATGATTCTCCCGAAGTGGGAGGCGGGTGATTTGCGCATGCCCATCGATCCGCGATCCGATGATCGATGGGACCGAGCGAGGCTCGGCTTCTTTCGTTCTGGGGACTCCGAGCCGACCACACTTAATTCTAAATACGGGCCTTACGACGAGCAGACTGACTGTGGATTGAGAGGCGAGTCAGGATAAGGCGATCAAACTTCCTGCGGAGCATTACGGCCCGCCCAGCATTCTATTAGCCACGTGAGGCAAGGGTCCCCGGAACAGGCGAGAGAGCCAACGAGGGAAGCGCAGCAGATTCCCGAGCACGCAGATGAGTACTTGTCTTTAACACGAACTTGAATCGTGATCGGCACGCGTCCTCGGAGAGTATAATAATTCTCGCGCTATCCAAATGTATCCATATATCGCATTAGTATTCTCTTAATGCCCATCGAGACGCGTACATTTTGATATAACGACCATCTTCGGCGTGACGCATAATGAGCGATAAGTGTCCGCGCGGATATTTCTTGGGCGAGTGAGTGAATGTGTGAAAAGCGTGCGTATAGAGGCGGTCTCAGGAGAGCGATATTTGTAGCCATTGTTAATTAAAATAAAACTGCGGATACACTTTGATAAATATCTTAAAAGATGAATGCACGTCCCTTTCCGGGAATCGAGTTATCTTTTGTATAAGTAAGGTTTAAACAAATAAAAAAGATCTTACAAGTTTAAATAATAGTGAACATATTATTGATAATATTAGATTATTTTACATATATTCTAAACGTCCTAAAACTATTTAAATTTTTCTTTTTTTTTTATTATTCTCATATATATAATGCAGTTTTATATTTAAATATAAAATTGAAATGTTTAAATATAAAATTGAGAGAGAAATTGAGACTGAAAATTGAGCAACGTAAACTGGCATACTTATTGATAAAACAGATTATAAGGTAGTAAAAATCAAATAGGATAGAATAAAAAACAGCACAAGAAGATCTTGCTGCGAAATTATAAGATAAATTTACTGGCATTTTGTCGGCATACTGCCAACATTTTGATATGTGGGGTAAAGCATGAAGGTAGAAAACGAAAGGTTTCAAGTTTAAATCCTGATCAGCTCTGTTAATTTTTCCGTTTACCCCTCTCGCTGTCCAAAATTTCCTTCCGTATCTTTTCTCCACCCTCACTACACTCCTTGTTTTCTCGTATATTTCCATGATCCTCTTTTCCAACCTCTCACTCACTCCTGGTTTTTTCAGACATCTTCCCAAAACCCTCCTGTCCACTGAATCAAATGCCGCCCTTGGATCTACAAAAGCAGCCACTACCTTTTTTTTCCTCTTTAATCGCTTCCCTATCGCATAATTCAGTGTGTAAATGTTGTCCACCACTCCTCTCCTCTTCCTAAACCCTGCTTGGCTTTCTGGAATCATCCCCTTCTTCACCATCTCTTCCCTCAACCTATTTGCTAATATCGACACGTACACTTTGTACGCCGTCGGCATCAGCGTAATTCCTCTATACTCACTCACCTCTTTTTCCCCTCTTTTTCGCTTACGGAACGAATACTCTGTCCTTCCACGTCTCTGGAAAACCCTCTCCTTTCCATACTCTCCCATAACGCCTTTCTTAAACCACTTCCCCCATAACTCCACACTTCATTTCCTATCTCGTCCTCTCTCGCCGCTTTACCTTTTTTCAGCCCTTTCAGCACTCTCTCTACTTCCTCCTATCTCCTTCCCTTTCTCCACTTTCCCCTCCGCCCCCTGCTCTCCCTCTTCTCCTTCTCCTAGCCTTTGCTTGTATTCCGTTCCTTCTAACATCTCCCTAAAGTATTTATCCCACTCCTCTAATGTTATCTCCTTATTAATTTCTACCCTTCTTCTCCTTTCCTTGTTTATTACTTCCCACACCTGCTTCTCTGTTCTCGCCTCTCTTGCCTCTTTCAGCAGATTTCTCTTTTTTCTTCCTTTTTTTTCACACTTTTCCTTATACTCCTTTCTTCTCTTATGATCTTCTTTGTGTTTTCTTCCTCTTTTCCAGTCTCTTAATAATTTTTTTATCTCCTCCCTCTTCTTCCTACAGTCCCCATCCCACCATACTCCCTTTTCTTCTGCCCCTCTTTTTACTCTTCTCACCCTTACTTCCATCTTAATTCTTTTTGTCAACTTTTCGACCTCTTTATCTATTGCCTCCTACCTATTTCTACCTCATCCGTCTTTCTTCAAAACTCCTCTCTTGCCTCTTCCGACCAGTCCGTCTTTTCCACCCACCTCTCTTCCTCCGCTATTGTCCCTCTCCTCTCACCACCGCCCCCTTTGTCCAACCGTACTGCTACTGATTGGTGATCCGAATCTACCTCACACCCCACCTTCAATCTTGTCACTCTTTCCCAAGCTTTTCTATCTTCTATTGCGTAATTGATCACTGTTTTCCCTTTCCTCCTGTAAAAGTCACCTCCCCTCCTCACCTTCCTCCTTTGCTCCGTTTATAATTTCCCACCTTTTCTCTTCCACCCATCTAATCAGCACTTCCTCCTACCTATTTATCATTTTATCTTTCGATTTTCTTTCAACTCCCTTTTCTCCATCCTCCAGCGCTTCTTTCTCCCCTGTTCTCGCATCGAAATCGCCCCCACTATCCATCTCTCTTCTCTCCCTTCCTCCTCTTTTACCGATTTTATCTTACCCATCATCTTGTCCAAGTTGCCGCTTACGTAAACTGTTGCCAATCTCCATTTCTCCTTCCATCTTACTTCTCTAATCATTAAACCCTCCTCCTCCACCCATTCTTCTTCCTCTTCTAACCCTTCTCTGACTTCCATCATTATTCCACCTATTGCTCTTCTTTTTCTTCCAACTCTTTCTTTCTTTGCACCCTGTATACTCCAGTTGAACTTCTTTGGCACCCTATTCTTCATCTTCTCCCATTCTTCCTGTTCCAGCCACGTCTCCACCAATCCCACGACATCCCACTCTTTTATCTTTTCCCAAAACCCTTCCTGTTTTTTTTTCACTCCCGCTACATTCCAAAAGCTTATTTTTAGGCTTCTTTCCTGTTCCTTCCTTTCTTCCTTCCTCCTTAATTCCTTCCTTCCTCCTTCTCTTTTTCTCCCCTCTTTTTCCTCTCTTTCACTCCTTTTTACCTTCCCCATTTTACTCTCTCTGACTCCTTTCCCCTCTCCCCTCAGCCTCACCACACTCCCTTTTTTCCTACTCTCCCTCTTCTCTCCGCCCTACCCTCCCATCGTTTTTCCTCCCTTTTCACTATCCTCCCTTTTCATTTTTCCGTCTCCCTCTTTTCTACTCTTTCCCTCTTCCTCTGTTCCTTTTTCCCCCCTCCTTCTTGTTCCTCTTTCTTATTTCCCCTTCCATCTGTCAGGACTTCTTATTCATCATCCCAACTCTACCACTTCCCCTCTATCCAAATCTTCCCGTACTTTACCCAAGCTCTCCTCCTATTCTTTCTCTCCTTCTCAGCTATCCTCTCCAGGCTCCATTACATTTTTCTTTCCTTCAAGGTCATGTCATCCTCTATTCTTTCCTCATCCTCCCTTTCCACACATTCTTTTTCTGCATTACCTCTCTTTTTCTTACTCTATCTTTTAACCTAACTAAAACTATCTTCTTTTCTTTCCCCGTTTTTCTTCCTATCTCTTTTACCTCCCCTATTCCTCTCTCTACCCTCATCTCTAGCCATAGCTTTTCTATCGCTTCCTTTAGCCTTCCCTCCTCCACCTCCACTCTTTTTACTACTACATTGTTCCTCATTCTGTCTCTCTCTTCTAACTCTCTCCACCTTTCTAGCTCTCTTATTTTCGCTTCCATTGCTTTATCTCTTTTTCTTATCTCTCACTTTCCTTCCTCTTTCACTTCTTCCTGCCCTTCCTTCCTCCCATCTCTCTCCTCTATACTATCCAGCCTTCCTTTCAACACACTCTTATCTCCTTCAATTCCTCCCTTTCTTTCTGCCATTTCACCTCTCTCTCCTCCACATCCGCCCTCATCTTCCTAATCTCATCTCTTATCATTTCTCTCTCTTTCTTGCTTTCTACCTTCTACCCCTTGCTCTTTCTGTTCTTTCCTTAATTCCCGTATTTTCTCCATTATTTTACTCATTATCCTTATTATCTGTTTTTTCCCCTCTGGCGATATCACCATTTTCCTACTCCTTCTAAACGCCTCTTCCTCTCTCCTCTTCCCCCTTCCGCTCTTTTTTTTTTAAATAATCATCTATACTCCCCTCACTACATAAACTCGCACTTCTCTCTCTCTCCTTGTGCTAGCCACCTTACCTCTTCTACTTGTCATCTTTTTGAGCTCCTTCTCCACTTTATCCTTCCCCTCACTTTCCTTATTTATCCCCTCTACTCTTTTTTTTATCCCATGCCTTCCTCTCACCTTATTTATTCTATCGTCTCCTTTTCTTCCTATCTCGCTTCAAATCTACCGCCACCCTACTCCTTCCTCTTTTCTCTCCGAGATGTCACCACGCTCAGCCTTTCTTACTCTTCACCCACAATGTCGCCACCTCTCAACCGCCTGCCACTTCACTTTCTCTCTAAGGTGTCCCTAACCTCTTTCTGACCACACACCGTTACTAACTAATATCTGCTCTCTTACTCGTCCTTGCTTCTCGCCTCCACTTCCACCGTCTTCGCCACTTCTCCCTTCTCTCCACCACTACTCTCCTCTCTGCTGCTACTCCTAATCTCACTCTACGCTTTACTTTTTCGCTCTCTATCGCGCTCGCTAACCACCCGCTTTCACTTCTATACCCCTCTTTCTTTTATTAATTATAAATCACATATTATTTTATTTTTTAGACTTCCTTGTAATTTTTCAATTTTTTTCATTTATACTTACTCTCTCTTCTTCTATTTCATTTTGTTTTATTTTGTTTGATTCACTCTCAGTTACGTTCTTTCACCACTATCTTTATGTAGTCTCCTTTCACTATCTTTATATAGTTTCCTTCATTCTCACCCATTCGGCATTATTTTTCTAATTTTATTGCATTTTACTGCTTTATCTTCTCTCATTCTTTTTTATTTTTACTTGTTCTCACTCATAATGCTTCATTTTTGCTCATTGTCTTTTCTTTATTTCTCTCATTCTTTTTTATCTTCTCTGATTCTCTCTGATTTTTGTTTATGTCCTATTATTCAATTTTATCCTCATCTATTTCCTTAAATTTATATCCTGTCGTCTTAATTTTGTCTCTTTTCGCATTTTGCAGTTATTTCTTTTTATTCTCATTAATTCTCTCTTTCACTCTTCCTCTTCCCTTTCTCTCTTCCTCACCCCTCCTGCCCCCCTCTCTCTCTCTTTCTTGCTCTCTCCCTCTTTCCCTCCCTCCTTCCCTCCCTCCCTCTCACCCTTCCTCCCTTTTTCCCTCCCTCCCTTTCTCTGTCTCCTGTCTCTCTGTCTCTCTGTCTCCCTCTTCCTCTCTCTCTTTTTTTCTGCCTTTTGGCTTTTTTCTTTCCTTTTTTTCATTTTTCTTCCTTCTATTTTTTTTTAACTTTATGATACCTTAATCATAAATAATTAAAAAATCATATATTACATAAAACACGCTGTAGCCATCTTCATCGTTGATGTGATCATGATTTATAGCATCAGTTATATCAATTATTATTATTGTTTAAAAATTTAAAGAAACATATTTGCTTTTTCTTGTCATGCGATGAGTCAACGTATAAAAAATTTAACTTTATCTTTTATTACTAGAGAGGTGTACAACATATTAAAAATACAGCACAATACAGGAAGTACGACATTGGTTGTCTCCTCAGATTCACGCTGTGAAATATGACGGAGCAGCCTCAATCGTATGAATAAGAGTGAGAAAGAGGGAAGATGACAATCTCGCTCGGCGGCTCGGCGTGTCGTCACACGGATAGCCAGAGCGTCTCTGTGTGCATAACTGGAGATAAAAAAAACATTGCAAGCTCGAGGCTCGGGCTCGATCTCACGAACGGGCAGCGATTGTCGTCTCTTACACTGTCTGCATGTATGCGTGTGTGTACATATGTGAATGCATGTATGCGTGCGTGCCATTTAAACCTTAAACGTCTCATCAAATTTTATGAAAGAAATAGGATTTTTAGTAATGTCGAAAATTTGGACAATTTTTTAGGTGCACGCCTAATGGTATTTCAATACATACCATATATTGGCGCGCAAAATATAGAATCAAGTAATAGTTGTAATACTCGATAACGAACATAGTACGTATGTGTAAAGAAAAAATAATAAGAATAATAAAATTAATAAAAAGGTCATTTTAGTACGGTTTTATAATAAAAGTACAATTTTAGAGAAAGATAAAAAAAGAGAGAAAAAAATGCTCATATATAGGCTGTGGTTTACTTGACGCTACAAATGCTTTGCAGCATTTTTCTTCTCCTTTCTTTCAATGAAGAAAGAAGGAGAAGAAGAACGCTTCAAAGCATTTGTGTGCGAGCGGAGGAAGGAGTCGGAGTAGAGGCGCGTGAGAAGGGCTTATTGCAGAATTCTTGTCCTTGTATTTACACAGTCTTTTAATCTCTAGTTATTGTAAGGGATGGCCGGCTAGGCCACAGGTTATTGCAGGGAACCAACGGGCAATAGCAAGGCCGGTATTGTCAGGATAGGAAATATGAAGGCAAAGTGAAGGGGTACACAAGAGGTACATTCCTCGATGCTGAAAGGCTCTTTATTGCGCACTCGGGTACAAAAGATCCGCGACGACCGCACGCGA
>NW_020212157.1:0-22001 GCF_003070985.1 Temnothorax curvispinosus | reverse complement strand
TACATTATTTACAATTATTTACAGCGTTCGCGAGTCACGAGTTTATTCCTCAAAGAAACGACTCTTATTCCGCTAACCACGGTTCGCACCGTCCCGAATTATACTTCGCGGAAAACAATGTTTAATTCCGCGAGCCACGGATCGCACCGTCGTCGGAGACTTTACGCGAACAACGCAAGGCCTTCTCGTATCGCACAAAATAATTTACTTGATTTACTACTACGGACGTATTAGAATCGAGTGCGAGCCGCGCGTGGAGGGCCGGGCCTTTTATACCAGCGACGTCACACATCCTCGGTAACGAGCCAAAAATTTAGTTGAGCCAATCGGCCGCCAACCGACCCACCAAATTTTCGTTCGAGTTGAACTCAGCGAATTTCGGAGTCGGCAACCGATCAGCTGTTTACGCCGTGGTCTTTCGCTTCGTCCCGAATGTTTACGTCGCCGAAACAAAGGGATAGAGCTAGCACACGCAGAATAAAGGGAGACCGTTTCTCGGCCTCTCGAAGTTTTAGAGAATAACGTTGGTTATTCCCGAAATAATTCTAAGTTTAACTTATAATTTTCTTCGCAATTATTTACGCGGTCGTTTGGGAAAGCTCGCTTTCGAACAGCATTTGTAGCGTCAAGTGGACCGCAGCCACGATCATACATGTGTAAATGTGATAATGATATGTAACGTATGATTATATTGTTATACATAGAATATATTGTACAATGCAATAGCAATTTTATTTTTTATTGAAAAACATGGCAAAAGTTATTTTTCATTTGTTGTTATTTCTATATTTCACCTATATACATGTATAGATTTATAGAAAGATTATACAAGACAAAGACGTCACAGTCATGGACATATTTATACATATTTAATATACCACAAATTTTACAAGATACTATTTTCACCGGGACATAAACGAATGAACAATCAGAAAGAAATAAAGCGAGCGTAGAAGTGACAGAAAAGAGAAAAAAAGTAGAGAGAAAGAGAGAGAGAGAGAGAGAGAGAGAGAGAGAGAGAGAGAGAGAAATCGCGCACTTTGTTAGTAAATGCGAGAACAACACACACCTACACACACGACGCTAACACAGATGCGATGACAGCGAGCACGACTTGTATTTGTGTGACAGTATTTTTTTATATTTTCTTAGAATTATTTGAACATTGAATTATTAAAAACACTTTGGAAATAAGATCGATTTATTTACTTTCTTTTCCCTTAAAAAATTACTGTGAAATACATGTCATAAAAGTTATTGTTGTTTCATACATGGTTTGTTATTATATATTACGTAAAAGTAATATGTAATAATGTTATAATGTTTATCATTAAAATTCTAAGTAATTATTAATATTTAAAATAGAGAAGAGAACATAATAAATGTAATCAGCATTACTGTTTCGTAGCATATGGTTTATATCAATGATACCGAATTTGACCAGTAATATATATTATTACATAAAATATGCGGAACATATCATAACGTTACATGTTTTGGAAAAAAAAAACAATTATGAATTATATCAGGCATTATTTTTTTTATGAGAAAACGATAATAAATAAATCAATCATATTTACAAAATGCTTTTTAATAACTCAATATGTTGCAACAATTGTAAGAAATATATATACACATATACGGGCTTCCGGTTCGGCGAGCGGAGTGGGCGGTTGACCCGAGTGAGGAGGGCAAGGTAAGAAGTGTTTTTTGGTGGAGAAAAGGTCGGGGGGATGGAGTAATGTGGTGGAGGTGGCGGAGGAGGTACGGAGGAGGCTGAGGAAATGGAGGAGGCACTGAGGAGGGTGCGGAGGGAGAATGGAGGCGGAATCTCGCAGAGGCGCATTTGGAGGTTAGGATGTGGAGAAGATAGAAGAAGGGTCAGAAACGTGAGAGGGGAGAGAACGGCGGAAGGCGCGCATGGTCGTGGGACACAGGCTAGCTCGAACAGAGATGATGACTCAGACGAGCGCGGTGGGTTTGGCGGCCGGAAGGCGACGCGGCTGAAGTGACGGATGGTGAGACCGAGATGGCGCTGGGTGCCGATCGCCGAGTGGATTGGCACCAATGAGGGACGTCGAGGCTTGGTGTTGCGGAACGCGCGCTACGCGTGACGAGGAGGAAGCCGATGGGCGGAAGAATTGGAAGGAGGTTGCCGGTTGGAGATTAAGGAGGGTGCAAGGGAGGTGGAGTGAGGGAGAAATGGTGGAGAAAAGGGGAGAAAAGAGCAAACCAAACCGGAAGGAAGGAAGTGGCGGAACGGCTGGCCGGAGGAGAGAAAGGGAGGCGGCCGGACAAAGGAAGGAGGCCGGAGTGAGGAAGGAGGAAGGAGGGACAGGATTCGGTGGTGGAAGAAGGACAATCGGAAAGGTGATCGAGGGGAAAAGGATCGGGGATAAGAGGCAGAGCGTTTTCTCAATTCTTCAATTGAGAAGGGTGGCAGGGAGGAGGGAGATAAGGCAGAGAGTAGGAGGATAACTGCAGGAGCACATGCGGCATGAGCTGGGGCCCAAGGTAGTGGGGTGCAGCAAGGAACGACGGGACAGTAGTGGAGAGAGCGACGGAGGACCGAGACGGCGCCGGGTGTCAGATGCCGTGAGGAATGGCACTGCGGCGGGACGTCGAGACAACGGATAAAGAGGAAAGGGGTGACAGCGGAGATACTTGTTTGGGTCGATTAAGAGGGTACAAGGCGGAGAGGAGGAAACGAAAGTGGTACGAGTTTGAAAATGGTGTGTTTTATGAGTGGAGAAGGAGGAGAGTAGGGTAATACTGGAGGGATAAAGGAGAGAGTGGTCAGGGAAGGGAGTATGGAGAGGGTAGGGGGCAGAGGGCTGAAGGGAGAGGATTGATGAGTCTTTATGTGCATAAGTGGAGCGGGGCAGAGAGATGTCAAGTGGCGGTCTGGAGTTGGTCAGGAAGTGGAGGAGACAATGTTGGGAGGCGGCGGAGGGAGAACAGAGTCCAGCAAAAATTCCCAAGGGTTCCCAAGGAAGTCCAGCAAAAGAAGGGCCAGGAGGAGGAAAAGGAGGGGCAGGGTCCGAAGGGGTGGGGGGTACCAGGTTGTGAAGGGTCGCAAGCGGCCAGGTCAGGTTTAAGGGGAGTACATTGTAAAGGGTTGGGTACGTCCCTAAAAAACGCCACATGTAATGTAAGTGTGTAAGTGAAGTGGAAACTACTTTGTAAAAGGTTTGGGATCGTTCCTTTTAAAAAAACGCCTTTCGAACCCTGCGGGGAAATGAAATAAAGCATACAATACAATACAATATATACACATATACACATAAGTGTAACAGAAGTAACTGTTTCGATGAAGAAAAGGTGTTGTCATTGTCAGTGGGAAGATGTTCCGCCTGTCACCGAAAGGACTCAGGTTCGAGTCCGGGCGCCGCCTGTACCGCAAGGATATATATGTGTCCGCACCGCTTGTATCGCAAGGATATGTGTGCCGCACTGACTGCACCGCAAGGATATGTTCCGGCAACGACTGTACCGCATCCCCCCCCTTCAACGACTGGACCGCAACCCCCCCCAATTACACCTGAAAAATACACGCCAAAAATGGCGATGTATATTCCCAAGAAAGGGAACGGCGGCAGCGACAGGGACAGCGACAGCGACTTTACCATAGAGCCACTGAGAGATTTTTTTTTTTCAATTTTTACAATGTATATTTATGTGTGTGTTGAACACATTTTACAAAATAATTTTTTTATTTTAAATAAAAAAATTAATTAAAGCTTTTTTTTATGTATTTAGTGCAATTTTAATGATTGTGTAATATATCTTTTATAACATGTTATTTATTTTAAAAATATAATTAAAGGTCAGGTTTGTATGTATCAACAATTATTTATTTTATTGCTTTTTATACAATTTATACTTGTCTTGCAAAGAATATGAATGCATATTTGCCATATGTGTTAAGTATTATTCTATTTTAAAATTGACCTACTGGGTTTCATTAGCACACACCGTGTCCGTGTTATGTATTTTACTTACATCGTGATTATATTACAAAATCTCATTATTTAGTATTTGCTCAGCGACAATCGTTATTGTACGATATATGTTTTATATTACTTTTATGATTGTACAGTATTTTTACATTAGTACATTATTCACGCTGAGAAAGCATAACAGAGCAGCCTCGATCGCATGAGTAAGAGTGAGAAAGAGGGAAAATGACAATCTCGCACGGCTCGTCGTCACACGGATAGACAGAGCGTCTCTGTGTGCGTAACTGGAAATATAATAGTTATTTGTGTAACAAGTGCGGGAAGTTGAGAATTGGACACGGGTGCGGAGTGGACGAGCCGAAGGCGAGTGCGATCACCCGCACGCGTGTCCAATTCTCAACCCGCACGTGTTACACACTCTATTTTATATTACAAAGTGCGTGGAAAGGGTAATATTACATTACCGCACTGTTTTGACTTGTGTATGGAATTGGCTATTTGTCGCACAGATGGCGCGCGCGTAATGAGCCACTTTTCACGCACGTGTGATATAAAAAAACATTGCAAGCTCGAGGCTCGGGCTCGGGCTGCGTTCGAAAACGTCACCCGAGTGTACACGAGTATACTTCCTTCTCTTTCTATCTCAGCGAGTTAGAAGGAGAAAGGAGTATACCCGTGTATACCCGGGTGACGTTTCCGAACGCAGCCTCGATCTCACGAACGGGCAGCGATTGTCGTCTCCTACACTGTCTGCGTGTATGCATGTGTGTGCATGTGTAAATGCATGTATATATGCGTGCATGCCATTTAAACTTCAAACGTCTCTATCTAATTTAATGAAAGAAATAGGAGTCTTCGTAATGTCGAAAATTTTGACAATTTTTTAGATGCACGCCTAATGGTATTTTGACACATACTATATATAGGCGCGCAAAATAAAGAGTCAAGTAATAGTTATAATACTCGATAACAAATTTTTCACGTAAAAAGAAATATAAATGTATATAATCTATACAAAAAATATACGCTTATATATGGGACGTTTCACGTCAACCGGATCACTTGTCTGCCCAAAATTTGAAGCGACCTACAAAGACGTTCGATAGCTCAAAAAATTAGTCTTTACTAGTACTTTCGAAAGTCATGTGTCCCGTTTTGAAATCCAAAATGGCTGGTCCAATATGGCGGCTGAAAGCCTGAAAATTGGAGAAAAATCTACATAATTTAACGTAATTATGTTTTTAAATATTGATTCGGTTTTGAAATGGTTTGGTAAGGAGTTTTCAGTGTCTGTGATGTTGAATCTGGGAGCTAGTTGAAGTTTGGAACGTTCCTGGAGCGATTGAAGTTTGGAACGTTCCTGGATTTTTTAAAAATGATTTGTCCCATTTTTCCTTTGGCACAGAGACATTTCTAAGTGATAAATACGAAATACATAAGAGACCGAACCGATACACCCTGCGGAAGACAACTTTATACTCAAAAAACCTACTTCCGGACCACTTTAAATATTCTAGCTACGCTGAAAACGATTTGTCCCATTTCTCCTTCGGCACAGGGCAACTACTAAATGCCACACACAAAATACATAAAAGACCGAACCGATACACCCTGCGGAAGACACCCTTATACACAAAAAACCTACCCCCGGACCACTTTAAATATTCTGGCTACGCTGAAAATAATAGACGATAATAGAAGAAATAATAGAAGATAATAGACGAAATAATAGGGAACCTTAACAGAAACAAGGAGGTTGTAGAGAAGATGTTTGAGGAGTTCAAGAAGGAATGCAGAGAAGGGAAGAGAAAATGACGAATGAAAATAATGAATTAAAACGGAAAGTTGAAGTTCTAAAAAGAAGATGCGCGAAGCTGCTGAGAAAAAGGAAAAAAAGAAGAATATCATAATAAAGGGTGCGAGCGGTAGAAAAGAGAACGTAGGAGAGGTAGTAAAAAATGTGTTTAAAGATATGGGATGCGAAGGTTGCGAAAAAGGAATAGAGGATATGTTCGAGATAGGAAAAAAAAAGAAAAAAGCAATTTTAGTAAAAATGTCAAGGTACGAAGATAAGTGGAAATTAATGGAGAAGCGAATGAATCTGAAAGGATCAGGGATTTTCATTAATGATGATTTAACTATAAAAGAGAGAATGAAACAAAGAGAAATAAGAGCGTGGGCGAAGAATGAGAGGGAGAGAGGCGCAATGGTTAAAATAGGATACAATAAAGCATTTAGGAACGGAACAGAGTATGTATAGAATGATGAATGCGGTAAAATGAGAGCAGGAAGATTTTGAGGGGGACAAACGGATAGAAGTTAAGAAAAGAATGAAGGATAGTAGTCTGGATGAAAAAGGGATAAGAATGATTGTGTGGAATGTTGCTGGAGTAAAGGGTAAGGACGAGGAATTTTGGGAATATTTAAATAAGTATGATATAACAGGCTTAACCAAAACTTGGTTAGAAGAGAAAGATTGGGAAAACTGGTGTGAGAGAATGCCGAGCGGATGGAGATGGATAAGTCAGTGTGCGAGGAGAAAAAACAAGAGGGGAAGAGCGATGGGGGATATAATCACCGGGGTGAGAGAAGAGCTAGAAGAAGAGGAATATGTAGACACAGCAGAGGGCATTCAAGAAAGAAGAATCATAGTAGGAGGAGAGCGATGGAGAATAATGACCATCTACAACAAAGGAGGAGGCGAAGAACTAATTGAGAATTTAAAGAAATCAGTGAAAGAAAACGAAGAAGAAAGATTGTTAATATGCGGTGACTTTAACGCGAGAATAAGAAACGAAGGAGGATCACCATGGTCAGAACAAGATAAAGATGGAAATAAGAGAAGTTCAAAAGACAGACTGATCAATAAGCAAGGTAGAAATCTATTGGAGACGGTCGAAAATAGAGGATGGATAGTGTTGAATGGAGAAAAATACGGTGACGAAGATGGCAAATGGACCTATGAAAAAAATGAAAATAGATCGGTAATAGACCTAGGAATCGCGAATATAGAAGCATGGGAAAAAATAGAAAAATTTAAAGTGCAATGTAGGACAGATTCCGACCACCAATAACTATAAGAATAAGGGGGGAAAAGAAGGAAAGAAGAACGGAAAGTGAAGAAAAAGAAGAGATTCAGGACTGGTCTGAGGAGGGAAAGAAAGCATTCAAAGCGGATCCATGACAGAACGTCCAAAAAAAAATATCCCACGACAGAACATCCCGCGACAATATGTCCAAAAAAATAATATCCCCGTGACAAAACTTCCCATGACAAAACACCCACGACACAATCGGCACATGAATTATGTCATTGTCGGTTTTATTACGGTATTACATTAGTACATGCGTTCATACTAATATATGACCATTACCAATTTAGGTAATTCTTCAGAATAGGGCCATTTTCGAATTTTGATATTTTCTTGCGGTTTTCTTGGTAAAAACCTTTGTTGTGACTCCGACAGTGATAATCAATCGGGGGAGCCCGAAAAATATGCACCCTACCTATTTTTTTTCCTATTTTAGTAAATCTGAAGGAAAGCTCACTCCTCCGATTTCGATGAAATAAGGCTCAATTAAAGCGTTTTTGCTCAAAATGACTAAAAGTATTTAGTGCGTGAACCTCGGTTCGCGTGGAAAGTGTATGCGTGAACTGTTTCGGGACTACCGCACCTCCCCCGAAAGCACGGGGGGGTATGTGTGAACCTCGGTTCGCGTGGAAAGTGTATGCGTGAACTATTTCGGGACTACCGCACCTCCCCCGAAAGCACGGAAGGGGGGTGTGCGTGAACCTCGGTTCGCGTGGATAGCATATGCATGGAGGTGGTAGGTTCCGCCCCCCTGCGGGAGGCTCCACTATGGTTAAACTACACACATAGTATGCCTTCAAAGTACATGCGTAGGCTTTCCACGCGTGGAAAGTTATGAACCCATGTGGCTCCTGGTTTCGCGTGGACGTCCTGTCGCAGGAAATTTTGTCACGGAGATATTATTTTTTTGGACATAATGTCGTAGGATGTTCTGTCGTGGGAAATTTTTTTTTGGACGTTCTGTCTGACTACTATTCAAAGCAAACATAGAAAGGGCAGAATGGAAAGTTACGAGCAATGTCGAAGAGAAATGGAAGGAATTGAAGGACAATATAGGAAATGCAACAAAAAAGAAAAAGAAAGGAACAGGAAGAAAGATAGGGTGGTGTTCGTGGTGGGATAACGAGTGTAAGAAGATAAAAAAAGAGCTAAACAAAGAAAGAAAGAAAATAAATGGAGTAGAAAAGGAGAAGAAAAGATGGAAAGAAATGTAACACTGCTATAAGTCGTTATGCCTAAAGAAGAAAGAAGAGTGGAAGAGGAAGGAAGAAAGAGAAATCGAAGACATAAAAACAAAAAAACAAGCATGGGATTTTATAAATAGAGGAAGGAAGAAAAGAGAAAAGGTATGCAAGCAAATTGAGTTGAAGGAGTGGAAAGAATATTTCATGAAAAATCTAGAAGGAAGTAAAGTAAATCATGGTGGAATAAGAGTAAGAAATGAAGAAGAAGAAGGAGATGCAATTGAGCTGACGAGCAAAGAGGTATTAAACGAAATAAAGAAGCTAAAGAATGGTAAAGCAGCAGGAGAAGATGGTATAAGAAATGAAGTATGGGAAAGTGGAGATACAACCTAGCTAAAAATACCACTGAACTAGTCAAGATGGTATGGGAAAGAAAAGGCTTTCCAGAAGATTGGAGAATGGGGGTGATAATACCCATACGAAAGAAAGGAGACAGAAAAAAGGTAGAAAATTACAGAGGGGTAGTACTTACGAGCACGTTATATAAGATATATGCGAACTGCTTAAATACAAAGATTGTAAAGGAGCTGGACGAAAAGGGTGGATGGAGCAGAACACAAGCAGGTTTTAGGAAAGGAAGAGGAACAATAGAGAACATAAAAATATTAAAACATATAATAGGAAAGAGAATCAAAAGGAAAGGAGGAAAATTGTTTGCTTTTTTCGCTGATCTGAAAGCAGCTTTCAATAGATTAAATAGAGAAGAAATATGGGAGATGATGAAAAAAGGTTACATGTTTAAATATCCCGGACATAACATTCCGCGACAAAATATCCCGGTCTTATTATCCCAGCGACAGAACATCCCGCGAAAATTTATTCCATGGCAAAATATTCCCTGGCAAAATATCCCATGACAAAATATCCCCTGGCAAAATATCTCACGACAAAATATCCCTAAGATGCAGGAATGTGAACATATGCACAGCAACTTATAGTTTAATTTATAATTAAATACATAAACATTAATATTTCGGGACTACCGCACCTCCTCCGAAAGCACGGGGGGGTGTGCGTGAACCTCGGTTCGCGTGGAAAGTGTATGCGTGAACTATTTCGGGACTACCGCACCTCCCCCGAAAGCACGGGGGGGGGGTGTGCGTGAACCTCGGTTTGCGTGGACAGTGTATGCGTGGAGGCAGTAGGTTCCGCCCCCCTGCGGGGGGGCTCCACTTTTTTCGGTAAAGCAGAGTATACAGCAGAGTATATAAACTAATATATTTGTACTTTGTGTATGATTTTATAGTTGTTTACATTACTTGAGAGCTGTTTTGGTTTGTTTCGCGTGGAAAATGTATGTGCGGAGACAGTAAGTTAAAAATGTTAAAAAAGTTGCTAAACTTTGGAGTCGCAAAAAATCCTTTTGGTATATGTGTTTTCTATCTAAAAGAAACCTATTTACAAAGTTTCACCTAAATCTGAGCATGGACGTTTTCGGAAGTACAGCCTTCAATTTTGAATATATTCCTGCATCTTTGGAATATTTTGTCGTGAGATATTTTGCCAGGGGATATTTTGTCATGGGATATTTTGCCAGGGGATATTTTGCCATGGGATATATTGTCGCGGGATGTTCTGTCGCTGGGATAATAAGACCGGGATATTTTGTCGCGGGCAGTGATCGGCAAAAAAAAATTTTTTGATATTTATTATTTTTTTTTATAACGATTAATATAATAAACTATTATTTTAATTTTTTTATAAAAAAAAATTTTTTTTATTTATTTTTAAATTTTTAAAAATTTAATATTTAAAAATAAAAAAATATAAATTTTATGAAAATTATTATTTAATAAAAAATAATTACAATGTTTTAACAATTGAAAATGGAATAAACTTTAATTGCTAAATATTCGAAAATTTAATTTCAACACAACATAAAATAATAAGTATTATAAAATTTGCAATTTTTCTGTAAAATATTTTTTATTAGTTGAATATTTAGTAATTAGCAATTATAATATTTCTAAGTATTTAGATATTTAGTAATTAGATATTACAATATTTCTAATTAGTTTGATATTTAGTAATTAGTTACAATAATACTTTTAAATATTTAGATATTTACATCGTAAAAAAAGCGGCATAAATTACGAAGGGCATAATATCAGTGTAGAAAGATAGAAATGTCGGATAAATAACATTAATGAGGACTATAATAGTAGAAATGTGTATATAACAAAAAAATATATTAATTGTTCACAAATCATGCACTCGCATACAAAATATGGGTATATAGTGGAGAGGGGGCAAAACGGACTCTCTAAAACTTTTGATGACTAAAAATCTTGGAAGCAAAATGGATTCCCTAAAGTTTTTTGTAGATTAGAAATTTTGGAAGTAAAATGGACCTCCTAAAAGTTTTGATAAAGATGTAAAAATAATTGAGGGCAAAATGGACTTCTTAAAATTTTTTATGTCTTAAAATAATTGGGGGAAAAATAGGCCTCCTAAAATTCTAAGTTTTTAATGGACCTATTTTATTCCACATTTTGAATTTTTTTGTTATGAATAAATTTATCTATACGGCGATGCGAGTCAAGCGCGGAACGTGGTGCGCAACGTGACCCGCTTCTTATTTCGTTTTCTACGGACACGTGTGTGACTGCGATATTCTCGTTTCTGTTCCGAGATGTGCGACTCTCCGTATCCACACCGTTTTGCTACGACTTTTCAATTAATGTATATATTGTATTTTTGACTGCTGCAGAATTTGAGGTGAGCTCTCTCCTTTCTTTTTTGTTTCCTTTAACGATTGAATATACATAATGCCTTTTCCGTTTCTCAGTAGAAATTTTTGGAATTGATAAGTCAATTAGTTTAAAAGTTATTGCAAAAAATATTTGTTTGAAAATTCTCCAACGATATTTCTCGAACAATTTTGGTCAAGTTAGCGGCATCCGACGCAACTTATCAAGTTTTAAAGCTGATTAAATTTTAGTATCGATCAGTTTACTAATTTAAAAGTTATCACCAAAAAATGATAAAGTTTGTAATTTTTTAAATCTTTCATTAACGATATTTCGCAAACAAGTTAACCGATTTAAGTCCGGTTTGCGGCATTCGACGCAGCTTATTGAGCTTCAGAACTCATTAAATTTTGGAAACAATCAGATTATTAATTGAGAAGTTACGTACTAAAAATAATGAAATTTCTAATTTTACAAATTTTTCGTTCACGATATCTCTTGAACGAATTAATTGATTGAGGTCGGACTTGCAACATTCAACCCAGCTTATTGAGTTTTAGAGCTGATTAGATTTTGGAATCGATCGGTCGATTAGTTTAAAAATTATTCAGAAAAAACACCTTTTGCAAAAGTGTACTTTTAAAAATATTTTTGAATCTACTTGATCGATTAAGACTAAATTTACCGGAAATCTAAGTTCCGGTAAGACCTTTCGAATGGCGCAATAGTCCAGTCAAAATACGATTAGACCTAGAAAAAATTGCAACACAAAGTTTTATTACGTCATTGTGTTCAGAAAAATATACTGAACAACATATTCAAATTCTGCCATTTTCCGCTATCCCTAAGTATGTTTTTTATTAACAATTTATAAACAAATTCGTTTTTCTCCACAAATACGATAAATTTTGAAATTTTTGTAGAGATCAAAGTTGTAGAACAGACAAATATCTACAAAAAATGTTCTTATGAATTTTTTGAAATATCTTATATTATTTGAGATATTTGCAACAAGAACTACTAGGCTACGCGCGTAGCGGAGCGGAGAGTTCTAACAAGCACACGGCAGTCTCTACCGGTCGCTGCTAGTTTTCTAGGTTCTACAAGGAACTTGAGTTGGTTCCTGATACTAGTATATGTATCTATGTATACACACACACACACATATATATACATATATATATATATATATATATATATATATACATATACATATATGGGACAATCCACGTCACTTTTACCCCCCCCCCTGTCCAAAATTGGTATGGACGGATTTTAATAACTAAGGGCGGAAAATGTTTGTCTTAAAAAAAGCTTTCGAAAGGCGTGTGGCATATATGCGCAATTCATAGTTATGGCTGCTTAAAGGGATAAATTCAAAATTTCAGATGACGCCATGTTGAATTGCGCATATATGCCATACGCTTTTCGAAAACTCTTTTCAAGACGAACATTTTCCGCCCTTAGTCATTAAAATCCGTCCATACCAATTTTGGACAAAGGGGGGGTAAAAGTGACGTGGATTGTCCCATATATATATTATATGTATATATATATATATATATATATATATATATATATATATATATATATGTGTGTGTGTATACATAGACACATATACTAGTATCGAGAACCAACTCAAGTTCCTTGTAGAACCTAGAGAACTAGCAGCGACCGGTAGAGACTGCCGTGTGCTTGTTAGAACTCTCCGCTCTGCTCCGCGCGTAGCCTATAGTAGCTCCTGTTGCAAATATTTCAAATAATATAAGATATTTCAAAAAATTTATAAAAACATTTTTTGTAGATATTTGTCTGTTCTACAATTTTGATCTCTACAAAAATTTCAAAATTCATCGTATTTGTGGAGAAAAACGAATTTGTTTATAAATTGTTAATAAAAAACATACTTAAAGATAGCGGAAAATGGCGGAATTTGAATATGTTGTTCAGTATATTTTTCTGAACACAATGACGTAATAAAACCTTGTGTTGCAATTTTTTCTAGGTACCCCCCCCTTTTTCCGTATTTTGACTGGACTACAAGTCCCATCCAAATCGGTCCATTCGTTCAAAAGATATTCAAGGGTTACACACACACGCACACACACACACACACACACACATACACACTCGGACTCCCTCTGAAAATGATCAGAATAACTTCCTAGGACCTCAAAACATCGACATTTGATGAATATTCGATTAGTGAAATTCAGGATGAAAACATTAATTTCCCGAATTTTTCGAAAATCTTCGATTTTCATAGCGGGAAGTATACCATAAATAATCTAATAATTAAAAATTTTTTATTTTTTTATTTACTAAATTTTGAAATATTTAAGAATATTTTATTGCAAATTAATAATTATTCACATATTTAGTAGTTATTTTCAAAAAGTTAGAATTATTGAAATATTTAGTATTTATATCCAAATAATTAGAAATTATACAAGTATTAAAAAATTTTTTCAATTTTTTATTAGATTTTTAAAAATCAATATTATTCCTAAAATTATTAGTTATTTAATCAACAATTAAAAAAAATTATGTAATTTATTTTATATTTTTATTTAATTAAGATTTAAAAATTTAAAAATATTATTATAATAATAATTCATAATAAATACTGAAATCGCTAGCGAAAATATAGTTAGTGCCGATTACTGGTCGCGGGATGTTATGTCCGGGATATTTAGACGTGACACCATGAAAAAGAGAGGAATAAGTAAAGGTCTAATTGATAGAGTGAAAGAAATCTATAGCGAAACTAGATACAGAGTAAGAATAGGCAATAAAGAAACGGAAGAATTTTGGGCTGTAAAAGGAGTAAGACAGGGATGTCCAATTAGCGCGACATTATTTAACATATATATTTCAGACATAGAAGAAGAGATGAAGAAAAATCCTGGGGGTGTGAAGATCGGAAAGGAAAAGATATGGTCACTAGAATATGCAGATGACATAGTGCTTGTTGCTGAAAATGAAGATATGATGAATATAATAATAAAGGTGTTCTACAGGTATATAAAAAGAAAGAAACTAGAGCTAAGTACAGAAAAATAAAAAATAATTGTATTTAAGAAGGGAAGCGGCAAAGAAAGAAAGAGAGAATGGTGGTGGGGAGATAAAAGAATTGAAGAGACAAAAGAAATCAATTACTTAAGGTATAAAATATGCAGAAACAACAATGACGAGATGCACATAAAAGATAGAATAAGGAAAGGAAAAATTGCGATGGCATGGATATGGAGTTATGGAGAAAGAAAGTTTAACGCGGATATAATATGGAGAATGAAATTGTTCGATAGAATTATAAAACCAATAATGTTGTATGGAGTAGAGATATGGGGATATAGAAAAAGGAAGGAAATAGAGGTAGTGCAAGAGAGATACATAAGGTGGATTTTAGGTTTACAAAGAACTACCCCGGGGTATGTGGTGAGAGAAGAAATGAAAAGAGCGAAGATAAGAATTGTAGCGGGGATGCAGAGCGGCAAAATATGAAGAAAAGATGAGAAACGATAACGGAAATGTAATTCTAAAAGAATGCTGGAAGGAAAGAAAACAGGAAGAAAGCAGAGAAGATACAAAATTGGTCGACAGAAAGTAAAGAGAGAAGAGAGTACATACAGAGATGTGGCATGAGTGAGGAAGAACTGATAAGGATAAAAAGATGAAGGCATTGAATGCATGGTGTCAAGAGACAGAGAAGTGGATATGCAGGAGAGAGCGGAAAAAATCGAAAACTCAAAAGCATGTAAGGATTATAAAGATGTCAAAATAGGATGGCTGCCTAGATATATCATAGATGGGGTCAGAAAAGGGAAGGAAAAGATAAGCCTAATAGCGAGAATGAGGTGTGGAAATGAGATAAGAGGGAATATGTATTGGATGAATGAGGAATGGAGAAAATGTAGACTATGCGGGAAAGGAAACGAAGATTTGCGACATGTAAGTACGAGATGTGAAAAAGTAGAGAGTTGGAAGGGAAGAATGGATGATATGCTGAGTGACGATGGAGCAGGGTATGGATGGATGAAAGGTTTAAAAGAGATAAGATTAGAAATGGAGAAAGAAAAGAGTAAATAGTTTAAATGTAAAATTCACAATATATGTATTGTTCAAATAGTTTATAAACAGGATCGTAACAGCAATATGTAAAACCGGAAACAAGATTTGACAAATGTATAGATGTGTAAAGTCTGGCAGGCTAAACTGCTATGTAAGCATCAGAAGGTGAAGCATTAATAAATACTACTACATTTTAAATATGATGCTAATAAATAGTTTATATAAGGCAAATTATCATAATATTTAATGAATACCTTTCAGTAATAAATTCCTTGTAGATTTAAATGAGATTCAGTAGCATTATTTACATAAAAATGCTTATTAGCATCAATATATTGAATTAATTATTAATGTTAATGATAAAATATTAATAATAATCTGAAATAAATGTTGTTAGACATAAGATCCGCTGAAAATCGTTTTTATCGTTATAAATAACGATGGAAACGATTATCAACGGATCTCGTGCCTAATAACATTTATTTCAGATTATTAATATGTATATATGGGACGTTCCACGTCAACCGGGTCAGTGCTGCGGCCAAAATTTAAAGCGACGAAAAAATACGTTTGAGGTTTCAATTTAAAGCTTGAACAAAGAGCTACAAAAAGCCATATGCGCCTTAGCAAAAATCAAGATGGCGACGTCAATATGGTGGCCATAAACTCAAAATTTTTGATCAATCAACCGGCTCAGTGCTGCCGCCAAAATGTTCAGCGACAAATAAATTCGTATAAGCGCTTATTTTGAAGCTCGAACTGAAAACTTTTAAAAGCCGTATGCACATTTGCAAAAATCAAGATGCCGGGTCCAAGATGGCCGACTTTTCGTCAAAATTTGATGTCAATGCCTTTAAAAACACCAGATTTGTTTGAAAATAGATCGACAGGGATTTTTAAGGTCACTTCTCTCAAATCTGGTGTGACAGGTTCCAAATTACAAAATGGCGGATCCAAGATGGCCGACTTTTCGTCAAAATTCGATGTAAAAGCCTTAAAAAACACCGGATTTGTTTGAAAATGGATCGACAGGGATTTTTAAGGTTACTTCTTTCAAATCTGGTGTGATAGGTTTCAAATCACAAAATGGCGGATCCAAGATGGCCGACTTTTCGTCAAAACCCAATGTAAAAGCCTTAAAAAACACCGAATTTGTTTGAAAATAGATCGACAAGGATTTTTAAAGTCACTTCTCTCAAATCTGGTGTGATAAGTTGCAATTCACGTAATGGCGATCCAAGATGGCCGACTTTTCGTCAAAATTCGATGTAAAAGCCTTAAAAAACACCGGATTTGTTTGAAAATGGATTGACAGGGATTTTTAAGGTCACTTCTCTCAAATCTGGTGTGATAGGTTGCAATTCACGTAATGGCGATCCAATATGGCCGAATTGTGACTAAAATTTGTATCAATTGCCTCTAAAAACACCGGATCTTGTTGCAAAAACTGTTTTCAAATTATTGGCAACATTAGCTCTAGTGAAAAAAATGAATTCTTATTCTCAAATGCTTATTCTTACAGGCAATTAATACGAATTTTGATAAGTCCGCCATCTTGAATTCGTCATTTTGCGATTAGATTTTGTCATACTAGAATCGTAAAAAGCCATATTAGAAACCTCCATAAATCCTTTTGCAACAAGATCCAGTGTTTTTAGAGGCAATTGATACAAATTTTAGTCATAAGTCGGCCATCTTGGATCGCCATTACGTGAATTGCAACCTATCACCACAGTATATACAGTAGCGCAACTCTCCTGATTTCTTGTTGTCCAAAATGGAGTGCGCATGCGCGAAATAAGTAAGCGCCCACTAACCCCATCTGAACGTCGTTCTCTGAACTTCTTTCTCAATTGCTCTTCCTTTCTCCGTTCTGCTCCGCTCCCTCTTAGAATTTAAATGGTCAATTAAATAAATGCCTATCTGTATTGGAGCAGAAATTTGGAGGGAATTAGCTCAATTAGTCACTGAATGCTATTGAGAGCTGTTAGAAGTGTTTGACAAACTCTGAATACGTTTATGTGATTAAAGTGAAAAGAGTTTACAAAGTATAAAGACAGTGAAAGAATGAAGTGAAGAAAAGTAAAGAAAGTGATAAAAGTGAAATAAGTGATATAAGTGATAAAAGCGAAGGAAACATAAAAGAGAAATTTTTTTTCTAAGGAAATAGTTAACCTATATAAATATTATATAAGTTTTCAATTCTCTTGGAAGCACTTTGATCTTAGCTTTGTTTCAGGTGTTGCTGCATAATAATTAAAAATGAATGCGATAAGAAAGCCAAGCTGTGCAGTACCAGAATGCGTTAAGAAGTTTATTAATGTGCAACGACATTTTTTTAAATTTCCAAAGGAACAAGACAGGTATAACACATTGCTTTATATAATATTATTAAAAACAAAATAAGAAGCTTCCTTCGCCAGTAAATAAATACAAAACAAAAGTCGTTTTTGTTCGACCCGACTGGCCAAATAATAAATATATTTAAATTTCACAACGTTTCAACCGCATTTTCGGTCCTTCTCAAGTGATTCATCAAGCTATGCATCCTCAAAAACCGCGTACAAAATATCGATTACGTCGTTGACATCGTGCCCTAACCACATCATGCACACGTAAAGCTAAAAAAGTGAAATAAACTCACGATAGTCAAAAAGATAAAAACGCTCAGAAGTCATAAAATAAAAAGTAAGAATACAATTAAATTAAATAGTAGAGTTAAAAATAGTTAAGTTATAAATAGTTAAGTTATAAATAATGTACAAAGTAAAAAGTAAGGCTTACATATTCTGTGCGTCAAAACGGAAAGTGAGAACGGTAGCGCAGAACGAAGAAACGTCGCAAGCCATAGCTGCGAACACATCAGTACAGCGTGACAGACGAAGTCATACTAAATGACTGATACATAACAAATAAATAGATGTGTTCACAAGTGGAAACGAGCAGAACAAAAGTGTAAATTAAGTGACGCCAATCAAACGGTTGTAATTCGCGGGCAGACTTTCTGTGTCCTTTTGAAGATTGATTGCGCTATCACATTTTTTAATAAAAAACATCTCAGAGATTTCACGTTTCTTAAAGTGTCGCTCTTTATATAAAATTTTTGGTTGTTGCCAATTGAAATCGTGGTTATGCGTGAGACGGTGCTTACTAACTACAGAATGATTATCGCTGTTCTTCCTAATATCACAAAAATGTTCCTTAACCCGTGTCTCTAGGTGCCTTTTTGTTTGACCAATATATGCAGCGTTGCAATTAGCACAATCAATCTCATATATCAACTCCGTTTGCTTAAGATTCGGTAGCGTATCCTTCCCCCTTTTTATAATGCAATCCAATCTTTTCGGAATGGTGAGGAGAACCCTGAATTCTGCATCGCGCATTGTACGGCCAACACCGTCACTAAGGCCCTTAATATACGGTATAGTAATAAACTTTCGAGGATCATGGGCTACATTGTTACTGCTAGATCTATTATTATTATTATGACGTGTCTGTAGCTCGTTAAGTCTGATGTTAATGTACTTGTTAATTAATTTTATTGGATAACAATTATTAGAAAGAATCTTTTTTATTTCGATTAAATTAGACTTATGAAAACGTACGTCAGATAAAAGAATAGCTCGGTCAACAAGATTACGTATAGTATTAATTTTGTATTTGAGAGGGTGATTCGAAAAATAGTTTATGTATCGCCCCGAAAAGGTCGGCTTTCGGTACCAATTCGTAAGCAACACAGTCCCCTCTCGAATCACTATTGTGTCAAGAAAACTAAGAGAATTATTCTTTTCTATTTCAAATGTAAATTTTAATCTGGTGTGATAACTATTGAAAACTCTAAGTAACTCGTCAATACCAGATCTAGGAACAATCGCGAAAATGTCATCAACATATCTTTTAAAAAAAGAAATATGAAAACTAAGCAATTGCAAACAATGCGTCTCAAGGTCCTCCATGACCATATCCGCCAAAATCGGAGAGAGAGGGGAACCCATCGGATAATATTATTATTTTTTATATAAATTATATTTTTAATTGTAATGTGTGCATTACTTTGTCATTGGTAAAATGGTACAACATTTACAGATGGCTGCAATGGGTACGAGCATGTGGAAGACTGGATCTAGAACTTAAAGGTCCAGAATATGCCCACCAGAATTGTCGTTTGTGCCATTTGCATTTTGAAAACAAATGGTACAAAATTAATAAAGTTAGGGCTCGTCTTCACCCAGATGCTGTACCCACTATATTTTTTGGACCAAGTTTTCAACAACAGTGAGTTTTTACTAACAAATAATTATTAATTTTACATATTTTAATTTAATTAAATTAGTTTTGTTTCATAAAAAAGTATAAAATTGAATAATACTAGTATAAGGTAGTAGTACATAAAAAATAATAATAGCAACAATATCTAACAGTATTTACATTATTTTTTATGTATTACGCGAAAGTAACATAAAAACATAAAATACTTAAAATCTTTTAGGGACAACACAGCACCCGAACAAACAACACAACAAAGTGAGGAAAATGTGGTTAAAGAGAAAGTAGATAGGTATGCTAAATATAAATTTTCTATTTGTTATAATATTATATTTTATAATAGATATTATATGATACATATTTTTTGTTGCAGAAATACATGTGCTGAGGCAATTGTTGCAGAAATGCAAGTGCAAGAAGATAATAGGTAATTTATATTAATAAAGGACTTGTTTACGTTTATTAACCCTCAGTTACCTCACCTGGGTCTGAGAGACCCTGCACATTGTTAAAACAGGGTTTTTAAGACATTCATAAAACTCTTGTATCTTTTTTTAGTCAGTACTACATCAATTTGAAAAAAAGCAAATTTTTTCGTTTTTTTAGAAAAACACGTCTTCCCTTTTTTTAAAATAACATTTACATTTTTTAACTTGGAATAATATAACTTGCACAGTCTTGTAGATCTTTAAAAGACGCATGGATTAAAAAAAAAGACTTCAAATTGATGCATTTGTCTTGAAGATACAAGCTGGAGAAAATGGCAGGGGTCTCTCAGACCTTGGTGAGGTAATATCGGGGTGTAAAAACGTAAGGTAACTGAGGGTTAACAATAATGGCTAAAAGAAAAAAAATTGTATATTTTCAGCAAAGCAGAAACTTCACAAACAATCGTCCCAATTATTGTCAGTGACGTAGAAATAACTCAACCGTAAGTTTTTCTTTACTAATTTAAAGTTAAACATGTATTTTTATTTTCTTTATTTGTTATGTAATAAAAGTTTTCTTATAAAATATAATTGTCAGGATATATGTAATTTATTTATTAACATATTATATTTAAATTTTTTTTAACTTTAGATTTTATTTAATATTATTTTGCTGTTTTTGTCTCTTACAGCAAAATAGTTACATAATTACATATATCATATTTAAAAATAATCTTTGTGCTATGATCTAACGTTTGGAATATATTATAGGAGCACATCCACTATCAAGAAGCCTGCAGTTAGGACTAAATCGTCCGATGATAGCCCGAGAAAAAAGAAATTGCGAGAGAAATTCCAAAAATTAAAGGCGCAAAATAAAATAATGCGTGAAACAATCCGACGGCTTCGTATGGAAAAGAAGAAGAAAGCTACAAAAGTTGAAGAAGAAAACGAATTCGATCAACTAATAAAACTAGGCCGTAAGTTATTACCGGAAAAATTTAATAGAATATTAGCGGCACAAGTCGACGCACAATTAAAATGTAAACGTGGCAGAAGATATGATCCCGAATTTAAGAAATTTGCTTTATCATTATTTTTTTTAAGTCCACGAATGTACCGGGAATTGAAAGATTCAATTGCATTGCCTTCTGTACGTTCTCTACAATTATTTACGCAAAAATGAAATATTGAGCTTGGTATAAATGATAAAATTTTTGAAGCACTTAAATTAAAATTGAATACGTTGCCTCTCGTAGAACGTCATTGCATAATATGTGCAGACGAAATGAGTTTAAAAGCTCATTTATTTTATAATATATCACGGGATGAAATAATTGGTTTCGAAGACATTGGTGATAAAAAATCATCTAAACCTGCAAGAAGCGCTTTAGTTATTATGGCACGTAGTATTGCAGGTAATTGGAAGGTGCCTATTGTTTTTTGTTTTGTAGAGACTACATGCCATATGAATTTTTTAAAAAATCTGATATTTGATACAATAATTAAATTAAGAAATACAGGTGCTATGGTGCATGCATTGGTTACGGACATGGGTTCTAATTTTATACAACTGTCCCGTGATTTAGGAATATCTACACAAAATTCAAATTTTTCAGTTAACGGAGAAAATTTAGTTTACATTTTTGACACTCCACATTTAATAATAGCAACCCGAAATAATTTGTTAAAACATAATTTTGAATTTAATAATAAAGTAGCTTCGTGGGATCATATTAGACAGTTTTATATGCAAGACGTCAAACAATGGATAAGAGCAGCTCCTAAATTATCAAAAATTCATATGGACCCAAATAACTTTATGAGAATGAAAGTTAAATATGCCGTACAAGTACTTAGTAACCATGTATGTGCAGGAATGTGTACACAGACGTCTGTCGGTCTTCTTCCGACTGAAGTCGTTGGAACTATAGATTTAATTGATCATTTTGATAAGTTGTTTGATATGTTAAATTCGTCCGCCGTAAATAATCCTAAAGAACATGGAAAAGTTTTTACCGGAAGTGAAAAACAAATGCAGTTTTTGCAAGAAATGTCAGATCTTATAAAAAGTATTAAAGTAGTTAATAATAATAATAATAATGGTAAATATGTAAAAGTTAAATGCTTTGAATGCTGGCAGATAACAATTAATAGCATCATTCAGCTTTGGGAAACATTAAAAAATCATAATTTTCCATATCTCCGAACACGTAGATTGAATCAAGATTGTGTCGAAAATTTTTTTGGT
>NW_020212156.1:0-3165 GCF_003070985.1 Temnothorax curvispinosus | reverse complement strand
TCTCTCTCTCTCTCTCTCTCTCTCTCTCTCTCTCTCTCTCTCTCTCTCTCGGCCGTGCTGTAAGTACATTTAGACGTGTCAAATATCGCTCTGTATTCTGAGAATATTTTCTGCTGTCTATGGCCCTTCGGGGCCTTCTCGTTACAGTACACGGACTGCAAAGCCTGATTGCTTGCTACTTCTCCCTGTTCAGGGTCAGATCACGAGAGTCTCTGAGGTATTTTCTCTTATTTCACTGTGAATCTCGATTGATTTTTCTGGAACTCGATCTTCTTGTCGAAGTCTGAGTGAGGGGCGCATGCGCTGACACATCCCATTGGTTCCTTTCGTGCGATATGTCGAAACCGGAGCGGACGACGGATCCTTCTCCCACTTCTGCGGACACGGAAGGCGGCGGGCAGAGGGAAAACGCAAATATAAATATTACGAAAGGTCTTACGCGTACATTATCGGCGGCGAATTTGCAAAACTCTGTATTAAATGCTTCGAAAGTCAATGCCCTGAGGCAATCTCTTAACAGGCATCACGACAATGTGTCGAGACTGCTACTGACTAGCAAGGAAAGTCTTGAAAAGAGAACTCAGATCGATTCGGCCTTTCGCGCTTGTAAAGAGGCATTTATTGAACTCTCTGCGGCATATCTTAAGATGATTGAAAGCGATTCTCAACAGGTTAACATTGCGGAAACGGTCAGAAGCATAGTAGGCGACGCCTTGTCTGATGCCCACGACAAATTAACAGCTAGCTTGAGCGGCAATCTTCAGCCAATAGAGCAGAGGAACGCCGGCGCTTCCTCTGTGCCCTCTTATGCAGCGGTGGTTTCGGAGCAATCGTGCGTGCGGGTGGCTCGCGGCTCCTCTATCGAGGTACCTAGAACCACCAACTTGATTGTTACTCCAAAGGAGGATTTCTCCGCGAAGTACAAAACGTCTAGGGAAACCAGGGAAGTGCTGCAAAAGACCATTAAGCCATCTGAGTACAACCTTAAGGTCAACAGAATTACGTCAGCGAAGAACAACGGTGTGCGTATTGAGGCACTTACTGTGAATCTGCCCAAGATAAAAAGTTCTCGGGAACTTGAAGACGCTGGACTCAGATTGGAGCAGGAAGGCAAAATCAACCCTAGGCTACTGATTCGCGGAGTGCCATGCACCATGTCGAGGGAGGAGATAAAGGAAGATCTTGTCACTCTCAACCTAAAGGACCACGATGCGCCTGAGTTAAAAGTTGTGTACATCTTTCCCCGGAAAGATAATCGGCGCACGACCAACTGCGTGATTGAGGTCACTCCGGACATCCGCACTCATTTGCTTAAAGACCGGTACATATTTTTAGACTACTTTGCCTGCGAGATTACTGACTACGTAAGAGTCCTACAGTGTTTCAAATGCCTTGCTTTCGGTCATTTCGCGAAAGATTGTCGTTTCACGACTATATGCGGTCACTGTGCAGGCGGTCACGAAACTAGGAATTGCACCTTGAGGAGCGGGGCACCGGAGTGCGGGAACTGCAAGCGATGGTTGCCTCAAGCAGGACGACAACATTCAGCCCTTGACAACAAGAACTGTCCCATCTTACGCAGACGTATGTCGGAAAGGATTAGCAGCATTAATTATGGATAACGAGCCTACGAATCATCTTCGTCTCTGTCATGTCAACTGCCAATCTCTGCTTGCACATCTTGATGAATTCCGATCCTTTTTCGTTGGTTCGGGATATCATATCATCTGCATATCTGAATCCTGGCTAAAACCGCATGTACCTGATCATATGGTCTCTCTATATGGATATCATCTCCTGAGATGCGACCGTGTCGGTAGAGGTGGTGGGGGGGGTGGCAGTATACATGTCGAACTCTTTCCAGGCCTCGACCTTGCGTCAATCCGGGAACATCAACTGTGAAGGTCCTGAACATCTAATTCTTGAGATTTCTGTCAGGAACTGTTCCAAGATACTACTAGCTGTTGTTTACAGACCACCACACTGCGGATTTTCGGATTTCTTTGACGTCTTTTCTGATTTGTCGGTTAATTACAAGCACTCCATCATTTTCGGGGATTTTAATGCCGATCTTTGTTCCTCGACCTTTGACTCGGAACATATTCGATCATTTGTACGCGCATCTAACTTTTTTCTTGTGCCCTACACCACTACGCATCATACCCGTACTGCCTCCACCCTGCTTGACCTGTGCCTTATAGATGAGTCTAATAAGCTTGTCGATTACGTGCAGCGTGAGGTCTGCTTTCTATCCGCTCACGATCTCATCGCCATCACATACGATGTCAGGATAGAGCGGATCCCTGAGCGCACCATCCGAGTTCGGGATTTTCGAGCTTTTAATCTGGAGAATTTTCTCGACGAACTTGCGTCTCTGAACTGGTCTGAGCTTTACTCTGCAGCTAGTGTCGACGCAAAAGTTGATATCTTCAACAATCTCCTTTTGACTTGTTACGACCTACATGCTCCCTTCCGGGTCATGCGACCTAAGCACCTGCCAGCACCTTGGCTCACGGAGGATATTAAATCCCGGATGAGGGAGAGGGATAGAGCCAGAAGAGTCTGGATGAGGAGTAGAACGGACGCTAACTACCTCACCTTTAGACGCCTGAGAAACTTGGTGCAGGTCGAGGTACGGAGGGCTAAGTCGGAGTTCTTCCATGAGGAGTTCCAGGATTTGAATGAGCCTAATGAGATCTGGCGAAAACTTAGAAAATTCGGTCTTCTTAAATCCAAAGCAAGGACGGAGAATCTCGCTTTTACCAGCGAGGAACTTGTTGACCACTTTACGTGCAACGTGACGTCGAACACGGACTGTATCCAGGCCATCTACTTGGGCGAGACTGCGTATGATGACTCAAAATTTTATTGGAGCAACATTGAGCCCCTGGATATTGTTCGGACTATCGGCAAGAGTAAGTCGGATGCCATGGGAGTGGATGGACTACCTCGGAGCCTGGTGGTTAGGGCGCTTCCGAGCATCCTCCTAGCCTTAACTCACATTTTTAACTTTTGCTTCACCCACGGGGTCTTTCCTGAGGTCTGGAAGTCGGCCATTGTCTGTCCCGTCCCTAAAGTTAGAAGTCCTGCCGTGCTAAATGATTTCAGGCCAATCTCTATCTTGTGTGCTACCTCGAAGGTCCTCGAGCGCATCGCGGCAGACCA
>NW_020212155.1:0-1341 GCF_003070985.1 Temnothorax curvispinosus | reverse complement strand
TCAGTGTTGCTACATGTCTTCGGTATGACAGGAATCATAACCTGATTTCTGTCAACTTTAATGACTAATATCTCGCGTCACGGGGCAGAGCGACACTTTTTTCTGCCAGATTCGTTTGTTTCGTACAAAAACGCGTCGATTAAGCCTAATTGCATTGATTTCTGTGCTGAAGTAGCTAAACTGAAGAATTACCCAACGATGGACAACGATGATTAATCTTGACATTTTGTTTCACACGTAACTATTTATTTATTTAAGATCGTTTCCTTGTTGTTTAATCGTGGCCGCTCTTGGTCGGTGCGTCCTTCCCAAGGAGGAGAGAACGCGCACGTTCAAGCCCCGCGACAAAGTGGCGGCCACATCGACGGGAGGGGGAGGAAAAGTGAATGGGAAGGAAAGGGAATATGGATGAAGTTGAAGGAAATAAGGGAGAAAGGGGGGGCCAATGACATTTATAATATCTACGCAAGAGTTTATTTATAAAATTAAGTATAAAATAAAGTAAAATATAATAAAAAATATAGCGTAACAAACGTGTATGAGGCGTTTTAAAAGGCTTCCTTGGTGGGTGGGTGGTTTACTACCGCAGTCTGAAATAAAATACAAGACGATTAAATACGCGCTGAACGAAATAAACTTGGAAACAAAGTAGAGAAAGTAATTCTTATAGGTTTTATTTTACCGACGACGTTTTGCTCCACTACTCGGCCCCGGCCGTGGATTCTCGGGATTTTCGGATTCCTCGAACGAGGTCGACGGTGGTTCGCGTGTGGTGCTGAAAAAAAATAAAATTATTAACACGCACGCACGCACTTGCGCACGCACGCGCTCACACAGACACACGCACACGCACACCTTGCTTTCGTCTTCGGCAGTCTTCGTCGGCGTTCCAATTCTTTCTCAGCAGCCAGCCACATTTCTCTTTCTCTGGCCGCCTCTCTGGCCGCCTGTCTGGGCGTTAATTTTATTACGAATTCCGGTGTGTAATGCCAGTGATTTAGATGTGTTTCGTACGGCTCTGGTTGCCAGCTGGTCAAATCTAAATGCGTGTTAAAGTCCCCAGGCCGGTACGATGAAACCGTTTGGCGCCAATTCAAAGGCAGCGTGTCCCCCTTCTCCCAGTGATACATGAATTTTCTGGCAGCTGCCGACGCCGCCGCTCCGCCACCCACCCGGACGATTAGTCTTTCAAGATCGGCGTCTCGCCTTTTCTTCCAATATTTATTCGATTTGTATTCGATTGTTCTCAGTGTCTCTTCTATGTCTGTACGAATTATGTAAAAAAGATAAGTAATTTGTTACCGTTAAATGTGTAAGAAAAATTAAGTGTACACATACCAA
>NW_020212154.1:0-7127 GCF_003070985.1 Temnothorax curvispinosus | reverse complement strand
CTTTACGTGAGAATCTTGCGTTACACGACACGCAATTCAATCTTAGGCTGCCTTCCCATGCGGCGTAAGATGCGTACGCCAGCGTACGCGTAACTTACGCCAAACCACGTCAGCCAATCAAATCATCTCAGCTATCATACGCAAATCTGCCTAGTTATTTTACGCGTTTTACGCTATTGCCGATATGCCAAATTCAATTTCTCGCGTAACTGATGAAGTGACGTGTGTGTGTGTTTGTGGACAATCGCCGAGAGTAACATTTGTGACCAGACGGATTGGACGAATATAAAGAAATGGATGAAATTCGGGTAAGTCAACAAATTCTATATAAAGTTTCTAAAAATAATCCATTCAATGCTTAGAAGTATTCGGTAATCGCTTGCCAATATGACAAAATAATTTCAAGGTTATGCTTGATAATTATAGTATTATCCTGTCATTTGCATGTTTGGGCTAGTTTTAGCAATCTGCTGCGGCATATACATCTTGACTTATATATTTTCTTTTTTTAAATGTAGCACAAATGTGGATACTGTGGGTGGTTGTTTAGGTTTACCACAAACTTCACCGATCACGAATGCTTCAAAAATTACATCGAAGATGTAGACCGCATCAACATTGACGAAAACTATGTCGTAACAATAGGTATGATTGCTGTATATAACTCTTTATGTATATTTTGCTCTATTAAATAAATTAATTAGTATAATTATTTAACAGTCGAAAACAATCCAACGGTTGTTGGCAAAGAAAATTTAAACGAGCTGTTGATCGAAGCAGTTAGAAGCAAGCGTGGGCTTTACGACTTCCGTCATGTACCTGCTTCAGAGAGAACTACATTGCGTAAAAATGCATTATGGATGGAAGTTTCAAATATACTACGAGGTATATATTTTACACATGTAGAAACCCTTTTCTTTTATTTTATTGCATATAATGCTTTAAAATGTAAATGAGTAGAATGAGCTTTAAAATCAAATTATTTATAAAGGATCCCTCAGTCCAGAAGAAGCTAAGGCTCGATGGAAATATTTACGAGATAATTACATAAAAGCCCGCAAGAAGGTTCGAGCGTACATACCCAGCGGATCGGCAGCTACTGTTGCTAATACCAATTTTAAGTCAAGGTTTCAATATTACGAGCTTATGAGATTCCTTGACGATTCATTGCAGACACGGCCGTAAGTTCTTACTTTTTAGTATTTACATAACTATCATTCTTATTTAGTCAGAAATAAAAGAAAGTTTGTCACAAGTGTAACCCATTTATTAATATATGTATTTCAGGACAGTGAGTTCTTTGACAGATGCCAATGAAAGTGAAGTAGTAACTTCACTTGACACACAAAACGAGCAACACGAGAGTGATGCCATAGCTGGGTCTTCGACACTTCAAGAAACTTCAAAATTTCAACTTCGACACTTCAAAATTTCAACTTCAGCTATCAACAAGTCTCCACAAACTCATGCATCCCCCTATGTTCCTTCACGAACGCCGACTTCTACAAATACTTCTCCACGTTCGCTCGATTCCATCGACGTCCTTTCACAAACCCCGACACCAACGAAAGACTTTCCATTGACATCAACTACAAACAGAGTGCCTACACGACCACGAACCACAAGATCGAAACGTTTGTTCATTTATATTATCATCTCTCAGTTTTTTTAATTACCGTGCGAATAACATTTTAATATCTTTGTAGAATCAGTACAAATCGTCGACTCCATCGATGTTTATGAGCCGCCTGTTGCAAAAAGTATGAGTTTTTTTTACCTAAGTTCCTTACATATACTTAATGTGTGTCATAAAGGCTACGCTCAACGTGACGCTACAAATGCTTCGAAGCATTCCTCTTCTCTTTTCTTTCAATGAAGAAAGAAGAAGAAGAAGAACGCTCCAAAGCATTTGTAGCGTCACGTTGACCATAGCCAAAGAAACGTTTTAGTGTCAAAATGTACGTTGACGTATTTGCGTTCGTGTTTTAGAAAAAAAAAATGATGCTGCCTTGCAAGAAGCTTTGATAGAAGCCATAAGAAGCGGAAATGAGCCAGCAACACAACCGATTGATCCGCTGGACGGATTTCTTATCCGCTTGGGAGAAGGGATGCGAAAACTGCCATATCGAAACAGAGCCAAACTAGAAATACAGTTTTTGACATTGCTAGGTGAAATGGAAGATCGTTGCTTTAATCAAGATTCCGACGATCGAGATCAACGTAACTGTTCAAAAGGCATGTTTGAAAATGTTCGATAGGTCGCTTATTCCATATCATCATCGAACCAACACCTTTAAATGTGTTTTTTTTTTAAACAAAGATTTTGTGCCAAAAAATCCGTGCAATGTATAACCGTAAGATAGCCCTTAGTCGTATAATTTTTTTTGTACCTACGCGTACGTTGATTAAAACAATTTTTTTTGTTAATATACTCATGAAATTTAATTTTATCGTCAAAGAGAGTGAAAAACTGATAAAACATTCAATACGATAAGATTTTAGTATTACGTAATCGTGCAAAACTTTAGTTATGTTTTTAGTTTCATATATTTTGGCGTAATGTTTAGTTTTTTATTCTAGAGAAAACATCTTTGCGGGGTGTTATAAATACATAGCATGGTAAAGCTTTAGTGATTTAATCTGTAAACAAATTGTTTTTCCTTAAAGTAAACCAAAGATTGTGATTGTACGTCACCTAACTTAAAATTTGATATTCGCTTGTAGTCACATTACTGTAAGTAAAAGTACAAACGTGTGATATTAGTTAAGGGAATATATACAGTATATTATAATAAGTGTATAAGCATAAAGTATAATAATATGTAATGTATATTTTAAAATGTTAATCGTTGAATAAATATGCATTGAACTGAACTTCTTTTATTAATAAATTTATACATACAAGATATTGCTTGTAACAATTATCTTAGGACTTGCTAACGTTTTAGTCTTATCATTTTCATGTAGAAAGATTCAAAGTGTATTATTAAAAATCATTGTTAAGAACTTTTTGCCACTGCCAAGGTACTGCTCCGCCGTGTTCAAAGTATGACGCAAAATCGTCCCGGATTCTGGAGGCAAGTCGAGTGTGGGCGTTAGCTTGGCCAGCATTGTTAATTTCTTGCAATGCACCGCCAATCGAGGTTTCGTCATCTGTGCCAGTTCGAGTGTACCGCCTTTGGAAGTTCTGCAACTTGTTTTCATTCTTGATTATAAAATTGTGTAAGCATGTAGTCGCTTGAACAATTTTCACTGCAGTGGAAATGGACGAGATTATTGGCCGCCGATAGATTCGCCATCGTGCCGCCAGAATTCCAAATGCACTTTCGATCACTCTTCTCGCTCGACTCAGACGATAATTAAGTATTTTTTTCTGACGAGTTAATCGGTAACTTCGAGGGTACGGTCGCATCATATACTGCTTCAGTGCGAATGCCTCATCTGCCACTAATACATATGGTAAAAGGGGTCCGCTAGGTTCTATTTCACTCGGTTGTGGCAAATTTATTTCATTTCTTTCAAAACGTTGACCAAACTTTGAGTTCGCAAAGATACCTCCATCACTCTGTCTACCTTCGGCTCCAATGTCGACTAGTGTGAAGCAGTAATTGGCATCCGAAACTGCTAACAAACTAATACTATGAGCTCCTTTGTAGTTATAATATACCGACCCGCTATGCGGTGGTGCCTGAAAAGCAAACAGAAATGTTTATCACAGATTAATCTTCTAGCACTTCTCAGTATAAACAAATAACAAATAAATTCTGAAAAAAAGAACTCACCTGAATCACAACGTGTTTGCCATCTATTGCACCTATACAATGTGGGAAGTTCCATTTTCTCTCAAATTCTTCCGCGATTTTCAACCAATCCTCTTTGTTCATTGGTGGCATTACAGATTCGTGGAGACAATTCCACAATACCTCGCACGTTTCAGAAACAATTTTTGAAACAGTGTTTACTCCAATTCTAAATGCATAGGATATTGAGGCCATACTGTCACCGGAGGCTAAGTAACGCAAACACACCAGAAGCCGTGTGCGAGCCGGTATTGGGTCTCGAACAACAATCTGTTTTTCAAGGAAAGGTCCAACTATACTCAGCAACTGATAAAACATTTCTGTAGACATTCTACAGTAATTGTAGAACATTTCCTGGTCTTGTAGCTCCATTTCTTTGACCAGATTGTCACTTGCTCCTTGCAAATATCTTCGAGATTGTGTGAATATTGGGCGAACCCATATTCTTCGGCTTTCTTTTTCTTCACGCTCTACTAGAAGTCTCCATAATGCAATGAGTTTCAGTATATTCGGTTTTCTAATTTTCCGGTGTTGAAGTGTTTGCTTCGCCTTTCTCCACTTCTTCAATCGTATGCCAATAATCGCTAATAGGATGTTGGAATCCATATTCAAGGGATTCCATGAACTTCCAAAAAACGAGTTCGTCCAATATACTTATAGCCTAATAAAGATTAAGAAATAAAAAATTTAGTTTTTTTTAGAGCAGAGGGACTAAGTATATGTGACAAAAGTAATAGAAAAAATAATCTTTCCTACCTTCAGGATTTCCAGTAGGCAACAAAAAATTTAAATCCGCAAATGATCTCAAGTGATCTCAAATGATTGCAAGTAATGCAATCGTTGCCAGTGACAATAGGTTATGAATGCTATTCTTCATTGCAATCCTAACCCCACCGTGCATACCGTTACATATATTGCGCTTTCACACATTCGTACATGAAAAGTACCTCAATCACATGGCGCGTATTTAGCAATACGCGTAAATATTAACAACCAATCGAAAATCACTTTAGTATTTCTGCTCTGTTGTACAACAGAAGGCCTGATCTATCATTGGTCAGGATTGTTGCGTTTTACGCGAAATTTAACGCAATACGCTCCATGTGAATTGGGTACTTTTTAAATAGCGTAAGTTTTGGCATATTACTAGAATACGCAGGTTACGCGTACGCTGGCGTACGAATTTTACGCCGCATGTGAAGGCAGCCTTAGGGTGCGGTTACATGGGCTGATATTTTCCGCGTAACGTGTATCGCGTAACCAATGTCACGTCTGACGGTATAATCACCGCTAAATTCCACCCGCATAAATTTTTCGATTTTCTACCTTCATTGCTAAAAGTCCACAGCATCTGAAAACAACATTATAATATAACAATCATTCTTTAAATTAACTGTCACAACAAACACTCAGCTGATCCGAACACGCGTTCTTAAAGTAGTAGACATAAGCCTAGAGAACATGGCTGCCTTAAGGCACCCTTTCAAGCTTAAGCCCCATTTGCATGAATCACACTATAAACTTTTGGACAATTGCTTGTTAAAATTCCCCAGAGTCACTAAAACTGATCGTAAATGGATATTACAAACCTTATGAGATCTTTTATGCAATGCAAATTCAATTTAACACATGAATAAACGCATAATCCATAAGAATAAATTCAGGAAATTAAAATAAAATATAAATAAATTAATTAAAAGTAGATTATTCATAGGAACATAACCTTTTATGCCTGAGAAACATTATCATGCTAAAATAGTAATTATTTCATTAGCATTTTTTCAAAACATGATTGTTATAAACAATTAAATTATATTATTAACAGACCTAGTTAATGTGATTACTAAAACTATCACAAAAAGTCAAATAACTTTTGATTATAAACCATTATTGTATCTCTCGAAATAAACTAATCAACAATAAAATTTATCATAAAAATATTATTAAAGATGATAAATAAAATCACTGCAGACACTCAGCAGAGCATGTCAAATAACCTCATAAAAAACCCACATCATATCTCTTCTTAATTTCGAGATATAATTAAAAATTATAGAAATCCATAAAACACAAAAATTTTAAACAACCTAAAATAATGCCCTTAATTATCTGAACACAACAAAAGAAACCCCATCTTTTTATCTCTTACCGTTCTCGAGTTATAAATTATTAAAGTTTCACATCCGCCATCTTGAATTTTCTACCCTTTAGACTTACAAAGACCAAATTATTTTTACATTAATATTTTAGTCTTTTGTACATTCTGAAGCTGAAAAATTACATTTCTGAACGAAAATTTTGACACTTAATTATTATAATAAAAATAGAATCTCTCATACTCCTAAACATCAGTAACGTTAACGCCGATTTTTTTATCTAAATTAATTAAACTATTAAATGAGATTTAAATTGAACATTCACTCCATGAAAGACGAGGATAGTTTAATACCAGTTCACAAGGTGTAAGACAAGGATAGCCATAATAAATTCTTAATAAATTAAAATAAAATAGAAAATGAATAGTTTGAAATAAGAACAAATATAAGTGTATACGGAATAATCGTTAGAATCGTTTGATAGAAAAACATTTACTATATAATCATCTATTTTTGCAACTTACTTTTATAAACAATCATAAACAAATTATTGACCATGTCGATAAATATTTTTAACTTATACCTCGGTTCACGTATAACAATTTTTATATAAGTCAAAACCTTGTCACTTTTCTAATAAAAGCGCTATAAAATTCCAAGTGAAAAGACACCCGTTATAAAGGGAAATGTCGCTGAATTATGCGATTAACATATATGTTAATGTATGTAAATCGTATAGTTCAGCACCGCGCGACTAAACTTTAACATATTCCAAAATAATAATAACTAAAAAAATTACCTTTCTCATACACATGATTAGCTTGATCTTTCCTCTTGAAAACCAGATACAAAACATAAATTTTATTAAACCCTTACACCTAATTAATTAAAGAAACCCCTGCTCCCGTTTATAGTGAAATCTGCAATAAAAAATAAAAGTAGTATACATTCGAATTTCATCGGTATACATAAACTTTATATCAATACACCTACAAAAAATGATTATAACTTTTATTTCTGCGATTGTTTATTTACTAAATATTTATAACAATAAAATAACGAATGTTCATAAACAAGATCATATTAGAAATTCAAAACCTTTTAAACAAAGAGAACATAATAATATCAATACGCGAATTAAAAAGTACCAATTTATTTAATTAATAATTTGTTATTAACAAATACATGTATCAACAATAAAATTTTCCAATGCTATATTATACTTTAGTGA
>NW_020212153.1:0-1620 GCF_003070985.1 Temnothorax curvispinosus | reverse complement strand
TGTACAAATAGCAGTAAGAAATTCGACGGCATCTCGTTTAATCGAAGAAAAGTATTCTTCTAAACTTTTCCGTATTGCATCAGTGTTCAAATTTTCCATATTACTTTCATATCGCTGTGCTAATTTACTTAAATTATCTTGTTTCTTAATATTAGGCAATTTTTTTTTAATAATACTTAAATGCAATAAGCATTGTAATACTGCAATTGCACAGTGCAAATTTTCATCTCTATTTTTAAAAGCACGTATCTCCTAAGCAGTATTTTGTCGAACTTCTTGATGTGACTCTTGAACGGAAGCAATTGTTTTCGACAATGTCCACGGAACATCTTTTACTTTTCGAAAACGTTGTTTCGAAATAGTCATCATTTTTGCTTGTGGTATAAATTGTCGTCTGATTATATTCGGTAATAATTCTATCACTAACTGTTACAGATGACGGATCCAAATTAATTAAATGCAATCCAACCCGACGTGTTACTCGGAATAACGCAACTTATGCTTGACCAAGACAAAATACAGAATTACCTGTATCTATAACAGCGTTTCGCAAGCTTAATCCTTGGCTTTTATGAATAGTGATGCCATAACTTAAAGATAATAATGGAAATTGTTTTCTAACAACATACGCTTTATCCATATCCATTACTTGAAACTTGACACTTACTCTTTCAATAAAATACCCCAAACCAGACGGTAAAAGAAGTTTTATCTTTTCTACATAATCAGTATCCTGCACAACAGAAATAACCGTAGCAATTGTACCATTTACAAGGCTCAAAGTGACATCAATATTGCGTCTTATCATGACTTTAGCTCCAATTTTAATTGTAATTTGTCTTGAAAGTCCAGCTGTTCTAGTATTATCTTCATAATTTTCGTCAATTTTTTTACTACTTTCTTTCTTATATGATTACTACATTCAAACGTATCTTCAGCAATTAATAATATTTCTTTTAAATCAATACGACTTAACATTGCAGTGTTAAGAACATCGCACATATGACAAGTAGGCAGTAAACAAACGGTATTAGGTGGCAAATTATCAATCAAATTACATAATTCGTATAATCTTGTTTTGAAAGACTCGCCTTTAAAAGATATTTTTCTTTCTTCGAGAATCTCAGTATCAGATTTTGTCAATAAACCAATACGAAACCAATAATTCACGATAAGATTCATTTTCTTGCTGGCGCATATTGATAGTTAATTCGTCATATTTAAAATTTTTCCACTTTGTAGACGCTATAGAGCCAATATATTTATCAATTTCTTTCTTTGATAATTGAACAAAAACAAAATTTTCACATACAGGAGGTAATTGAAGCAGATCTCCAAATAAAAGAATATGCTTTTGACCAAACCAACCATCTTCAGTGGTATTGAATATTTCAGATAGTCGTAAATGTATAAACTTAAATTAGACCATTAAATTACCATTGACACTTCATCAATTATAATAAGAATAACATCTTTCAGATCTGCCCGTAAAACTTTCAAAACGTGATCAGATAATGGTGTATACTTAGGAGTATCACCATGTATAACGGGTAACTGCAACACTCTGTAAGTGGTCAAACCATCGATATTGAACGCTGCTATACCAGTAGGTGCTGCTAC
>NW_020212152.1:0-3430 GCF_003070985.1 Temnothorax curvispinosus | reverse complement strand
AAATACACAGAAGAAGAGAAGCAACGTATATTATACGAATACCATGATGCACCTGTAGGAGGACATCAGGGTGTGGAACGCACCATAAACCGAATAAGGTTGACGCATAATTGGAGAGGATTAACTCGAGACGTCGAAGATTACATTAACAAATGCGAACTATGTCAGAAGAACAAGTTATCGCGAAAAAATAAAGCACCCTTAGTAATAACAGACACCGCGGACAAACCGTTCGAAAAATGTGCTCTAGATATAGTAGGACCACTGACGGTGACCGAAAACGGAAATAAATATATCCTCACGTTTCAGGATAATTTATCGAAATTCAGTAAGGCGATACCCGTACCTAATCAAGAAGCGAATACAATCGCGAAAGAATTCGTCACAAAGATTATCTTTGAATACGGTATCCCCGACAAAATACTGACGGATAGAGGAACGAATTTCCTTAGCGAGATATTTAAAAGCACGTGTAAATTATTGAAAATAGAAAAAATTCAAACAACGGCCTACCATCCCGAGAGTAATGGAGCATTGGAACGCTCTCATAGAACATTAGCCGAATACTTGCGACATTATATTAACGCGGACCAGACAGACTGGGACGAATGGACGCCATACGCAATGTTCGCGTATAACACGACGCCACACACAGCGACCGGGTTTACACCCTTTAAATTAGTATACGGGCACCGAGCGATACTACCGACGGCACTGTCGCAACCACCGAAACCAACGTATACTTATGACGATTACGCGCAAGAGCTAAAAGAAAAATTAAGAGCGACACAACGAGTTGCAAAGGAACATTTGCGAAACGAAAAATCTAAGGCCAAGGAGACGTATGATAAGAAAACAAAAGAAATCAATTTCCGAGTGGGAGACAAAGTTCTCCTGCACGACGAAACGGTGCGTAGAGGAAGATCGAAAAAATTAGAATCCCCGTGGATAGGACCGTACGAAGTAATTGAAAAACACTCAGACGTAAATTATACGATCAAAAAGGGACGGAAAACCACGCGAGTACACGTAAACCGATTAAAGCCCTTTATAGAACAGTAAAAACAGCGTAGAAGAACAAAAAACAAGCAATAGGAAGTAGGCAATAGAAAATAGGCAATAGTAAAAACTAACGAAAATTAGACAATAAGTACTTACCGAACATCAAACACGTCGCACCACACGACGTCCGGTGGCCACATCCAATGTGACCTCCAGGGGGTAGAGGAGACGCATCCAGGAGGAATCCGGGGGCGTTAGCAACGCTTCTGCGTAGGTGGGAGGGGGCGACGTCGGCCCCGAACCCAAATTCGCCGCCATCCGCGCACTAAGCGCGGCACCCTCACTCACGGCACCCGCACGAGCAGCGCGTAGCCAATACGAACGCATACAGGCGTCGCAAGACGCCGGCGCGAAATATAGGTTGCATTGAATGCACCGCATTTTTAATAGAGTTAATAAAAGTACTCTCTAAACCACGTCGCAAGAGCAACTAAACGCGCGAGGAGAGAAAAAACGCAAGGAGAAGGCATTATCAAGCCAAGGTAAAAATTCGAAGAAAGGTAACATGAGTCCTTATCTTACAGGACGCTGATCGTCGTCCAGCACTTCGCGAAAAAAGCGAAACCTGAGACAGCACCATCGTACGAGATACGACAATTCAGCAGCGAGCCGGGAATATACTTTGAAAGAACCGGACAATTGCAACAGGTAGAAGCTACTTGGAAACTAGCGATTAAAATCGACGTAGCAGCCCTAGGAAACCGATATCACCAACTTCAGGAATTTCTACAGCAAGCCGAAGAAGTATGCGAAACGATAATCGCAAAGGACACGCAGCAGACGTGCAAAAACATTCTCCATATAATAGAGAAAAATAACAAAAAATTAACGCAATTATTAACGCAATTACAGACTATATATAAAACAACTAATAATAAGCGAGGGTTAATAGACGCGATCGGCACGATCAGCAAAACGCTGTTCGGCACTATGGATGCCGACGACGCAAAACACATACAGGAGCAGCTTGAACTGATACAAAATCAGCAACAGACTCTACGGCACACCGCTAAAAGTCAATTAAAGGTAATGAATTCCACGATAGGCCACATGGAGGCCTTAGAAAAATCGTTATACCACAACGAACAACTGATGGCGAACGTCACGAGACGGATACAGCTGGAAACAGCACTGTACGCCAAAAGAGAAGAAATAGACGAACAGCTTTTAATACTAACCACAATCACAGAAGATCTAATGGAAGACGTGAAGGACACCATAGACTACCTCACATATTCGCGGGAAGGAGTAATACTCACCCGCCTATTGCCAATAGAAGAAATAATAACCGAGCTACAAGAAGCAACGTCACAATTGACGCAGGGATCCCACTTTCCGTTTAAAACTAGAGTAGAAAATTGGAACGAGATACAAAACTATGTAGAAATTAGCGCATATTATGATAAACCGAACATTTATACGATAATCAAATTTCCCGTGGTAGCATACCCCGTGTATGACATAACAAGAACGACACCATTACCTGTCCCTAACCATGCAAATATTTTCACATTCCTAAGAATTACTCACAACATATTAGCCATAGACAAAGAGAATCATAATTACATAACGCTAGAGGAACGCGATTTAAACGACTGTAAACGAAACGGAGCAGATTACGTATGCGATCGAAACTGCCCGATATATTTTGTGGGGACCAACGCACCCTGCGAAGTGCAAGTTTATGTGGGGACGCCGGGATATGTAAACGCCTGCGAGAGGCGGCAAATGGTGTCAGACGTAACCTTGTGGGTAGCGTTGAGCGAACCCCAGGCGTGGCTGTTCTCTGCGCCGAGAAAACAAAAGATAGCGATCCAATGTAACGATCAGGCGGAACAAAAGGTAGAAATCGAACGAACAGGAAAACTAAGTATAAACGAAAATTGTAAACTAACCACACCCGACATTATTATAAAAACAAAAAGACAAACGACTATGAGACAAATAGAAATGCACCTAGCAGATTTTAACCTAACGCTACCAAACATAAATAAAAATATTAACGAACAAGCGAAAAAAGAAATTAGATTAGAACCTGTAATCAGGAATCCGAACGAATTAATGGAGTTAAGTCTAGAAATAAGCGATATAAATAAAGAAATGGAAAAATCCCAAGACACCCTAATAAAAAATCCCTATGTCACATATCCCGTAGGATCGACACTTACGTTAATAATTATATTAAGCATAGTAGGAATAATCACCTATGTAATAAAAAGACATAAGAAACGAGCGAGCGCCCGACCGCACGTACGGGGCGACTCAGCGACACTATACTAGAAAAGAAGAAGAATGTAACCTCAGAAACAAAAATAATAAAGAAAATAAACCACCCTAATAGAAATAGAAATAGGATAAGCAGCGAAAA
>NW_020212151.1:0-1491 GCF_003070985.1 Temnothorax curvispinosus | reverse complement strand
GGTCAAATTTTTCAAATGGTGGTTTTTTGAATTTGATACAACAATTGTTGATCCCATATGTTAAGACATATTCATTGCCCTGTATGTACATATAAAATATGCTTACAATAATCAATTTATATACTTTAGAGTGTGATTATAGCACATATATGTGAAAAAAATATAGAAATAAATAAAAAGTCAGTTTTGGTCTTGTTTGTACTGATCGTTTGTTACATATCTATCAACTTTATACCAATTTTATACTAAATTACTTTTACAGTGATATATGCAAACAATGATATATTAAAGCCGCACAATACTTCAACAAATCGTCTTCATGCATAGTGTACCAGCTTATTTATACGTTATCATTTACATATTTCGCTAAATTTTGAGGTTATTTTATAGAAAGTTACACTGTTTGGTACCATTGAAATAATAGCATTGACAAACCTTGATGATATTTTTAATGTCCAAGGACAAATCTATTATAGAACGTAAAAAAATTAATTGATATTTCCTCTTTTTTGTAAATCTCTCTTGTAAATTGGAAAATAAATCCTACATCACCAGCTACTATTCATAGCACAATAAATAATTATAGCACGTATGGGTTAATTGAATTTTTATCATTAATATACAACTTTTAGAATATCAATTATTACTTATATATAAATATGCTGTAAATAAAGAGCACTCTGCACTCCTCGATTGACACACGTGTATACGTACTCACGCATCGTATGTAAGATAATCATGTACATCATGGCTGTCGCGATGAGCGTTGCGCACAATATAAAACGATTCAATTGTATAATACTTTCCTTAGAATATTGCTCAGCCTCGCGACCCGAGTACATACATCAAGAATATGTTTGATCCTTATTAATACTTTGGTATATTTCTTTTCTTCTGCAAATCTCTCTCTTATATAGGTCAAAAAATAGATCTTGAATCACCAGCTACCTATTTACAGCACATATAGATAATTAAGTTCTTATCATTAATATGCAAGTTTTAGAATATAATAATTACTTACTCATATAAAAATGTTGTATACAATTAAAAGCGCTCGACAGCACAAGCACAAACGTACGTATATATGACACACTCACGCATCATACGTATGTAAGATAATGCGACTACAGTCTCCAGAACTATTACTGCTTCCGATGGGCTGTCGCGACAAGCGTGCGTCTGCTCATGATCTCGACGCGTTCAAACAGCTAAAAATAATCGGCAGTAAATTGCAAGAAAATAGCAAATAATTCCACTATATAGCTTCTACCGATACCCAAAGAACGTTATTTGTAGTTAACCTAAATTATAGGTTATAAATAATCATATCAACTACTATTCATAGCACGTATGGTTAATTGAGTTCTTATTATTAATATACAACTTTTAGAATATAATAGTTACTTACTTATATATAAATATACTCTAAATAAAGAGCACTCCACACTGCTCGATCCACACGCGTGTATACGCACTCACGCATTAATACGT
>NW_020212150.1:476644-490635 GCF_003070985.1 Temnothorax curvispinosus | reverse complement strand
CTTTCGTGCAGTTTTACAGCAGAATTGCAAAGGATTGGTTACCAGGGTACTTCTTCGCCAACTATTACTACGGAATCGTAATTCTTCGATGCATCAATCGCAGTATTGACAATAAGAGTGTCAGCATCTCCAATAGCTTGCTTGATAATAAATCCTGCAGTTTGAATTTTTTTACCCAACATTGAGATAAGTCTATTCTTATTTTTTTTATTCAATAATAATTTTTGTAAATGTTTAGTATAACGCTCTCCCCTCCGATTTTCTTACAACTTTGTAAAATTGTTTATTTTTGTGTGTAAAAAACATTCTGAGAAGGAAAATCGTGGCTCAGGTCTCGTTTTTTTTAAATTTAATTTCAAAGTTTTGATGTCGGTAAGGTAGGAAAATAATAATTTACGTTTTTTAAATACTGCGCAACTTTATTTGTTACTATATTCACAAATTAAGTTGTCCGCATACTCATTAACGGTGCCATTTAGGTTAAAATTTTATGGTTGTGAAATACTGTACGTGGTTAAAATTGATAAATTGATAAATTGATAAATTGATAAATTGATAAATTGTGATTTTCGTTAAAGCACTGCACACACACACGTGTGTATGCCCTGCTTTATAGAAGTTGTGATTTTTGTTAAAGCAGGGCACACACACACACACACGTGTGTATGTCCTGCTTTATAGAAGTTGTGATTTTCGTTAAAGCAGGGCACAAATACACGTGTGTATGCCCTGGTTTATAGAAGTTGTGATTTTCGTTAAAGCAGGGCACAAACACACGTGAGTATGCCCTGCTTTATAGAAGTTGTAATTTTCGTTAAAGCAGGGCGCCAAACACACGTGTGTATCCCCTGCTTTATAGAAGTTGTAATTTTCGTTAAAGCAGGGCACACACACACGTGTGTATGTCCTGCTTTATAGAAGTTGTGATTTTCGTTAAAGCAGGGCACAAACACACGTGTGTATGCCCTGCTTTATAGAAGTTGTGATTTTCGTTAAAGCAGGGCACACACACACACACACACACACACACACGTATGTATGCCTTGCTTTATAGAAGTTGTGATTTTCGTTAAAACAAGGCACACACGTGTGTATCCACTGCTTTATAAAAGTTATGATTTTCGCTCGGATTTTCGTTAAAGTAGGGCACACACATGTTTTAAGCAGATATTTTGTATTTAATTAGCAGACAGTTGTCACGTGACCTTCAAATGAAGTTGCGCAGTACTTTAAAAACGTAAATTATCATTTTTCTACCTTACCGACATCAAAACTTTGAAATTAAATTTTAAAAAAACGAGACCTAAGCGACGATTTTCCTTCTCAGAATGTTTTTTACACACAGAAATAAACAATTTTACAAAGTTTTAAGAAAATCGGAGAGGAGAGCGTTATACTAAACATTTACCAAAATTTTTCTTGGGGCATGGTAACTATCATAGATTCATTGAAAAGTACGCTCGCAGAAACATAATCGTCATAACTATATCTTTTAATTTATTTAAAATCTTGGATGCTCCTAGCTTTTAACAAGGAGTGTACTTATAGCACTGTCAAATAAATAATACAAAGCCAAATATGTGAAACAACAACGGTTCACTAGCACAATAACAATGCCATTTACCTGAGAAGTGAGATACGGCAAGATAGAGTCGCTAAAACCGTTTGTTACAAAAAGTATCCTACTCCTCCCGGCTTTAGCACCAAAACTATTGGTCGTAGGAAAAAACCTATACTTCCTTTTTTGTAGAGAATGTAATTCCCTACAATATTGTATTAAACTATTTTAGTCTAAGTCTAATGGAAACCGAGATATTCGCGAAAAACCGATTTTTCACCCCTTTCTTCCAAGAATCGGCGGCCGCCCTTACAGAAAAGTATTACTGACTAAATACTTAAAATCTCAGTGATTTAATACTGTCAATATTTATTTGGGAAATACTGGGAAAATACTGGTAGTGATAAATATTATAGGTAGTGATTAATACTACACAGAACTACTGGTGCTTAGTATTGAATTACTCACCGATATTTCGATTTTTGATATTTACCCGGCATAAAAAAAAATATTTTTTTCGAAATTTAATTACTATTTTATAACTAAATTTGTTTCTTAAGATGCAGTCTATAAATATTTTCTCGCATTTGAAAAACACACTTATACCTTGGTGGGATTCGAACTCGGGACCTCTGGATCGTGAGCCAACTGCCTTACGTGGTAGACTACTTCTGAAGCACACCACGGGGGAGGTCGAAAACTTTTAGTATGTCATTACTGACACCCAAATAAAGAGATTAAAATTTTTGGCAGTTTTGTCCTAATTAGTCGATTTATTTGTAATTTTTAACGACGCGCCGACTGGACGATTATTGAATAGTCGGACTGTGCGAGAGAACCGTCGGGAGGCCTACCATTCTTCTCTCTCTAACCCTTTTGATCCGTCGTGCGCCTCGGGCGCGAAAAAGACGTGACAATTTATATAAAGGAAGCTTTGTTTTCGTAAAAAAAAATTTTTTTTGTTTTTCTGAATGTGTTCAGAATGTTCTAAAACGTCGAAAAATTGCAATTTTAAAAAATGTTTGTATGTATGTGTGTATGTGTGTGTGTATGTGTGTGTGTATGTGCCAAATTTACCGAAATTTCTATAACTCTAGAACTAATCAACCAAATCTTAACGAATTATATATGAAATAAGGGTAGAAAAAACTGAAGAACATAATAGAATTAATAAAAATTGCTAATAATGAGAATAGGGAGGGAGAGGAAGAGATTGAGTGATTTATTGATTGATTGAGCTTTATTAGCTTTCTCGGCTATTTTTTTACATAAAATATCCTTAAATATGAGGTATATTCTCTTAATCTACGTTTGAATGGTTCAATTCTTTCGCATTGCTTAATATCTATCGGTAGGGCGTTATACATATTCAAACCTTCATAAAATAGACTTTTCTGTGCGCTTCTCGTCTTGCGATATTGAATTCTAATATTCTCAGCCTGCCTCGTTTGCCGTCATTCGTATTTCCATCTTAGTTATATCAATTTTATCTTTAATTATTTTCTTTGTAATTTTACTCTCTTGTTGTACTTTTGGTTTTATAATCAAGATATTTTTCTCCTTCCTCTCTTTGATCACATCGTTATATTTTCTTGTCGCTCCACCTGATGGTCCATATGCCCCTTGCATCAACATTTTTCTCAATTCTTCTATTTCCTGTTTAATGCCTTTCATCTCCTCACGGACTATTTCTTTTATCATTGACTTGATCTCCTTTTTACATGCTGTCTTATTTTTTAATTCTTTCACTGTTCTTACAAGCCAATTTATTTTTCTATCAATATCCCCTGCTCCACTCGCGCCTGCTGCTGCTTGTCGCCGCTCATTTTTGCAGGACCCGTTGTTCTTCCTGTCAATGCCGCTGCTTTATTTATATCAGTTACTTTATCACCATCACTAATAATGAACTTCTCGAATGAACCAGGACACGACACCAATTCGTGGTTTTTATCATAAATTTTGTGCTTAGATATACATCCTGGATGGAAGAAAAGCTTAGCACAGGACTTGCTTGCAATCACCTCAGTTTTTATAGACTTCTTATGCCGAGCATCGATACTCGGCGTATTCCTCGTTCATTCCGTTAATATCGGCAGAGACAGTTAATTGACTCGTCACTTTCACACGTCAGCGTTTTGTGTTCGCCGCCGATGCGATGGGAAAAATCGTGTTTGCCCCGGTTTCCCCTACAATATTATAAAAATATTTAATAATTTCATGAAAGGGGCTAGCGAACAAAGCTCGTTCTTAGTGCTTTATAATTATATCTTACAATCGACGAATAATATTTCAATAACTGCGAGCCGATAAATATTTAAATTTAGTACTTTAAATATTTAAATTTAGTAATTTATGATTGCAATACGTCCTACATTGGACAGACGAAACGTCATTTAGAAACCAGAGTTAAGGAACACAGGAGTGACATTACTAAACACAATAGTAATCACTCTGTGGTCAGCAAACACCGCGTATCACAAGGACATTATTTTAAGTGGGCGGAGCCTGAGATTCTACATAAGGAAAAGAACATAAAAAAGAGGGAAATCGCGAAGATGTTCTATATAAAGAAATTTAATAACAACATAAATGTACAAAAAGATACAGAGAATCTCAGTCCGATATATGATAGGCTCATCTCGTCAACTTGAAATCGCTCCTATTAGTTATCCCAATAACCTGTGCCAGACTAGAGTCAAGCTCAACAGGGTCTTCTTTCCCCGCTAATTTTTCCAAGCCCGTTCCCTTGGCAGTGGTTTCGCTAGATAGTAGATAGGGACAGTGGGAATCTCGTTGCTAGTAATCGGTAGACCTCATTAAAGTACTGGCATTGAATTTTGCGTCAATCGTTGAAGGAATTACCGATTTATGTGAAGTAATCTTATATAGAATATCATTAAAAAAAGGTTGGCATTTACTTTGGCAAAAATCGGGGAAGGGGTTACCGATTTCTGCAAGAAATTTATACTTTCTTTCAACGAAAACATGCAACACTAATATTTCTCGAAAAGTATTAAAGGAATTTTGAAAGCTCTCGATGTGAGCTAAATGTTCTTGCAATTTATTTTGTTTATAACCGATTTTTTTGATATGGCAATGTGTTCAGAATGCTCTAATACGTGGAATATTTCTCGAAAAGTATTAAAGGAAAATATACTTTATTATAGTGTTTTTGAAAGCTCTCAATGTGAGTTAAATGCTCCTGCAATTTAACCAATTTTCTTAAGTATATTAAAATTTAAATTAATCGGAGACCTCATTTAAATATCTTCTTTTTGTTAGAAATGTCGGAACTTTATAAAATTCATAGAACAATAGCATAAAATGCATAGACTTATATGCTAATAATTTGAGAAATTTCTTATAGAGAAAAATTTATGAGCTAAAAAAAACGGGCACAGTAACAACTGTGCCGCAAGCAACAACGTAGAACTACGTCAACTGTCACTATTTCATGTTAAAGTATTCAGCGAAGGAAAGTAGACGTAGGGCTACGTCAACTGTGTCACGTTCTGACTGTTATTGTTCGTCCGTTTTTTGGTCAATGCATTTAAGTAATTTATCAGGGATTTGGACAAGTCGTGTGAAGGATATTATTATTGTTGTTGTTATAGCTTTTGTTATTCGGGACCGAAAAGATATCTAAGTTTATAAATTGTTGCAATTGTTGGAGGAAGAGGAGAGGATCTTAATTAGAAATGACTGCTTGTTTATCTGGAATCTGATTCGTTTAATTTGAACGCGTTTACCTCCTTTCTTCGTCATTCAGCCGCGTTCACGAAAATGAATTTTAAGCTCGCCACACTCTTCGGCAGCGCTCTAAAACCAATCCGCCACACACCCTGCTCGCCACACTCTTCGTCAGCGGGCAGATCGTCAGCGTAGAGGTCAAATTCACTTTCGGGAATTTATCGTGATCATTGTCTTTTCTGGAAACCAACCCCGTAATCGCCACGCGGCTTTTGGCAAATCGCTTTCGGCAGCGAAAACACCGGTTCGCCACACTCTTCGTCAGCGCTCCAGCACAGATCGCCACGCTTTTGTCAGCGAAAACTGCGAGTCGGAATGCCAGAAGTGATTGATTAAGAATACGAGATGAGATTCTAGATTTTCAAACTTGTTCCTTTTCAAACTTATCTTACCTTTATTCTAAAAATCTCAGTACAACTTGTGCGTAAAGCGCGGTCTTATAAGGTATGAGAGTACAGGGACTAAGTCCCAAGATCGAGCACGAATGCTCGGATTTAGAAGTACAGTCGAATATAGGATTTAGGAATGGCTGAGCAATTGAAGTGCTAGAGCCGAAGGAATGGCTAAGCAATTGGAATGCTAGAGCCGAATTAAGGAGTATGTGGCTGAGCAATTGAAATGCTAGAGCCGAAGGAATATGTGGCTGAGCAATTGAAATGCTAGAGCCGAAGGAATATGTGTAAGGAAGCGAAGCTCGGAACTATCTGCTTTCCGCGGCGTTTTTCCGCTCTATTTATACCCGAAAAAGACCGGAATCTCCCGCGCGATATTTCCGCCCTTTTCCTACGCGTCTTAAGGGGGGAGGTATTCTAGAAGCTTCTAGAACATTCTAGAAGCGTAGTTTTGGGCCCCATCTGGCCCGCAGCCCTCCAAGGGTCGTCCAATAAGATAAACATTTACAAGAAACTGAGCGTACCCTCGGAACTCCGAGGCTAGCGTGCGTCGTCTAAGCGTTCGAATTTTCAACGTGTCGTCCGAAATTTAGTATAAAATTTCCGTACGTAACAACTGTCTTTGGCTGAATAATAGTGACAGTTGACGTAGCCCTACGTCTACTTTCCTACGCTGAATACTTTAACATGAAATAGTGACAGTTGACGTAGTTCTACGTTGTTGCTTGCGGCACAGTTGTTACTGTTTTATATTTTGTGTATTTTGTGTCATAAAAAAATTTTTAGAAGGAATATCGTTGTTCATGTTCCGTTTGTTCAAAGTTTATAATATTTAAAATATCACGATGTCGATAAGTAAAAAAATAACAATTTATAAATATATTATCTCTCTCAGTTTTGTATTAATATCTACCGATTATCTCAAAAAATTTGTATTTAATTTTAAAAATGGTCAAAATAAAATATATTTCTTTTTATTTCCATTTTCGTATAAAACGTTAAAAAATGTGGTTTTTATTTAAAAAATAAAATTAACTCTTATTTGACCTGTAATTGCACCATCTATAATGAAACTGAAAGTTTCCTCTTTAATTTCAAACAAATCTTGTTTAATACATTTTACATTGAATTTACATTGAATATAGTTAAGCTCTGTAAAAGTTGTTTGTTTAATGTGCTTTATAAAACGAGGAACACACTGACTTTATACCTCAATAATATTTTTTAAAACATGTTAACTTATATTGCATACATAAAAAAATAAGTGTGCAAGTAGAAACTTGAACATTGCTCCCTCATAGTTTGTAAATGTGCAAATTATAAATTTAAACATTATTTTTTCACAATTTTTAAGTGTGCAAAATATAAATTTGCACGTTGCTTGAATTTATAATTTATACACTTAAAAACTATAAGGAAGCAATGTGCAGGTTTCTACTTGCACACTTAAAAACTATAAGAAAGCAATGTGCACAAGTTTTTAATTGCACAGTTAAAAAATGAGGAAGCAATATGCAAGTTTCTACTTGCACACTTAAAAACTATAAGGTACCAATGTGCAAGTTTCTACTTGCACACTTTTTTTATTGTGATAAGCTTTATTGCAACTAATATCTGTTATACTATTACAAAAATTAATTAAATAATTAATGTTTTTAATAAAATGATTCCTACTAATTGCGGATATTTCTTATTTCCATTTTGTTCAATCGATTAGTTAATTCTTTCACGGAAGTAATGTGCTACTTTCTAATTTGTACACTTTTAAATTCTTCTTTCTAATTCTGTATCGCGTTGTATTTTGGCACTGTTCGACATATTTTATATTCCGATCTGTGAAACCACAGTATAAGTAAGAACAGTAGGTTCACTCCACGTCGGATCTATTGTTCTTCGTGGCAAACGTCCGCCATGATGTTGATTGCCTGATCGTGTTTTATTTGAACCGCTTACTAGAAACCGCTTGATAATTATATAAGAAGCGAAAAAAATATAAGAAATATATTAATTAAATATTCGAAGCAAAAATGTAACAACACACGTACATAAGTAAAAAATACATGCGCGCTTTATTTGAATAATTGAAACCGCTTGTGATAATTATATAAGAAATGAACAAAATATAAGAAACATTATTTTAATTAAATATTTGAAGCAAAAATGTCCCGACACATTTTATTCATATTTTAAGTAAATAATACACATTTTTTACATTGTAAGTAAAAAATACACACTTTATTTACATTGGAAGTAAAATATAAATTTTGAAATGCATTATATAATATAATTAGTATTAACAATACATAATTAATATTAACAATAATTAATTTAAAAGCTTAATATTATAAGAATTAATAAATTTTTATTTGTGTTGTAAAATTGTTATTTTTTTATTATGTTTCCTTTGTTCTTTAAAGTCGCGGTTAATAAATTTCAAAGTATAAAATATACGAACTCTAATATAAAGTTTAACTAAATAATTTATCGGAAAATTTGAACATGAATGAGAAAACTCTATTTTTGAAAGAATATTTATAAAAGTTCGCACTACTTTAGGTTGTTTAATAATAGAAAAATTTTCAAAAAATTTTGTATGCAATTCTTTAATAATATACCGTTTGAATATAGAACTTGGAATAAGCAAACGACCAAACGTATTTTCTGTATTATTATATGCTCTGAAGTAATTATATAATTTTAAGGTAGTTTTAGGTAATTTTAAGTAATTATATAATTTTACACCATCGTGTACGTTTTGCCGGTGCCGGTCTGGCCGTAGGCAAGCACGGTGCAATTATACCCGGCGATGACTTCCGTCAACAGCGGGCTGACCACCGTGTTGTACACGTCCACCTGAGTCGACGACGGACCGAAGACACCGTCGAACGTGTACGTTTTCGACGATTTACCCTGCTCGTAAACTTTAATTTGTTTATCGGTTATTTTCTCCACTCTGCATTTTTCGTCGCAGGCTGTCGTGCTTCCCGGTTTGATGCGCACGAATACGTGCATGTGTTGTCTCTCCTTTGACATCCTCGAGCCGAGATTTTCTATTTTCTTATAAATTATTTTCACACGATAATTATTTTAACGCGATTCCTCTGCTTTCGTGATTCCTCTAATAATATCCGGACAAATTTTATTTATATAATTTTATTATATAATTTCGTCATATCTAAATACACGCCTAAACTTTATTGCGCTCCACGTTCTGCGCTGACTCGCATCGCCGTTTTTAATGTTGATAATTTTAAGGTATTTATATCACTATTTTTTTCTAACGGTAATTTACATGTTTCACATGTATGCTTTACGAAACAACGTTTTAATAAATATCCACAAATATAAGTAAATGCATTTTCTTCCACTATTGGCATATTGCGATATTCGTAATTATCTATTTCATTATTAACAGAAATATTGTAATCGCAGTCTGGATTTCAAGCACATCTGTTTCACGAATGTTTGTACATTTTACTAATATTTCATCTTTATCTATTTCGCAATTTCCTGTATTAACCTGACAAAAATTTACACAAAATAATTTTCTAAATGAATAATAAAATTGTATTGGAGTAGGATTAAAAGCGTTGCCATGTTGAGTACGAACAGCACCAAAGAAATTTTCCAAAGCATCTTGATTAAACCGTCTTGTAAATAAAAATTTTATAGGACTCTGAGATTGAGCTAATTCTTTCCACAATTCAAGTAATGATTTAATTGTAATATATAGTCAATGTAAGTCAGCCTGACTGGCAGTAATTTATTTATAAACGACGTTTCGACCCTTACTTTGGGTCCTTTTCAAGTTTAGATAATTAACAAAGCTGAAACAACAATTAACAAACTTAAACGCAAGCTCGTAGAATGCACCAAGTAAAATTACGTCATTGTGCATCAAATATATATAATACAATAAATTAAAAACTTACATAAATCATTGTGCGTCAAATTACGTTAAAATTGAGTCATGCGGGTAAAATTCGTTGGAAGAACATGACAATCCCGCTTGAAAGACGAAGGCTGACTAATATATACGTCAAGAGCGATCGCAAACAAATAACATATATAGAAGGTGAAGTTAGAGAGAAAACAAAATACGGTCATAAACTGTCGGTAAATTTTCGGTATCTTTCTGGGAATTGATTGCATCTTCATGCTTTTTTATAAACAACATTTCAGAAATTTCGCGTTTTTTGAGGTTCTGTTCCCTATGTAAAATTTTGGCCTCATGCCATTTAAAATCGTGATTAAAGTCTAATCTATGTTTGCTAACGACTGAGTGCTGATTGTGATGCCTGCTAATATCAGAACGATGTTCTTTTACTCTAGTTTCCAAATGCCTTTTGGTTTGGCCAATGTAGCATGCATTGCAATCAGCACACTCCAACTTGTACACAACACCCGTGCATTTATTAATGTTTAGTCTGTCCTTCCCTTTTTTGATTAATGCGTCCATTTTCTTCGGAACCGTGTACAATAAGGTGCTTAAGCCATAGGTGCCGAAAATTCGATGAAGATTTTCACTAAAGCTTTTTACATAGGGAATGGGTACATAATATTTTAGGTCCAAATTCGTATGTCTGTCATCATCAACAGCGTCATCCCCATTGTACCAACGTTTATTAATTTCCGTCAGTCTTTTTTGTATATGTTTATTCACGATTCGAGTCAGGGAAGCAATTGTTAGACAGGATAGATTTCACTAGGCGGATATTCTCATCATGAAACTGTTCATCGGACAGAAGTATTGCGTGGTCCACTAGGTTTATGATGGTATTGATCTTATATTTTAAAGGATGACTGGAAAAATAATTGATGTAACGGCCTGAAAACGTTGGTTTGCGAAACCAGTTAGTAAATAAAAAATTATTCTGTCTAAATACGGTCGTGTCTAAAAAATTCAAACAATTATTTTCTTCCAACTCGTACGTGAATTTTAGACGAGGATGATAGCTGTTAAAAGCGAGCACAATATCGTTAAGTTTCGATTTCGGAATACACATGAAGATGTCATCAACATAACGAAAAAATATGTCAATCGGAAAGTCAAAGGATTGAAGGCAACAAGTTTCGAGATCGTCCATGACGATGTCCGCCAAAATCGGAGAGAGAGGGGAGCCCATTGGGCTGCCAAAGATTTGCTCGTAAAATTCATCATTAAAGGAGAAACTGGTGGAATTCAAAATCATCTTGATGGCAAACAAGAATTGCTCCAAGCTCATCTTGGTCTTTCTCGAAATTGCGTCCCACCTTTTTTCAATACCAGTTAAAACGAGCTCTGTGGGAATGTTCGTGAACAGCGCAACCACGTCGAGAGATACAAGAATGTTATCCAGAGAGATGTTAAACTCCTTGATGATCTTCACGAACGACCAACTGTCCTTAATATGCGATTTTGGTTTAGTGACAGCCTTGTCGAGGATGTTGTGTAAATATGTGGCGATATTATATAACGGGCTTCCGACAGCAGATACGATTATACGTAGTGGGTAACCGACTTTATGGATTTTTGGAAGTCCATAGCAACGTGGCAGGTTGCCATTCGTACAATTTAAGGCGTTATACATCTTTATATCAATGATGTCGTTATTTAACCATGATTTCACCAAACAATTCAGATTTAAGGTAATCTTTCTTATCGGATCCTTTTTTAACTTTTTATATGTAGAAGGATCATTGAGTAATAACTCCATTTGACGGGTGTACTCGTGTCGGTTTAATATAACCGTGGTTTGACCTTTGTCAGCATTCGTGACTAAAAGATCCGCGTTGTCACGAAGAAATTTTTTACAGATTGTGTACTGAGATAAAAAATAACGGTCGATAGGATTAAATCTCTTATTTGTTTTAATGAAATCATGTACAGAATTAGAAACTAAACAGCGCACCTCACTGACTTTTTTATCGTCAATCATGTACTTATTTTGTTCGAAGTTTTTAAGTACTTCTAAGACAATTTGTGAACGATCTTTTTTGATGTTTTGATTGACGGGTAAGCCGAACTTGCTACCTAAACTCAGCATTTTTAGCACATTGTCAGGAACCTGTTTGCTACTAATATTAACGATCCATTTGCTCGTGTCGGTATTAAGAAAGGTATCAAGGCATTCATTATGTTTAAGGCGTAGGTTGTTAAATTTTTTAACCAGTCTCTGTTTTGTCCGTTCCTTGAAGTACGCTATTTTGTTTCCGTTAGAAAGGAAAAATTCAGATGTTATATCCCTAGGTAAAGAATCGCAAAGAGCCTGTTCTATCCTTTGACAATTGTAATAATCCAACATTTAATTGATGTTATTGAACGTGTGATATCTTTTCCAGCTTTATTAATTACTTTTATATGTTGAAGAAAAGATAATGTGTCATTTAAAAAAAGATTTTGTTCATTTGAATTTGTAAAAACTGTTTTGTTAGGATTACTATTATAAAGCGTAGAAGCATTTAAAATATCGAATAATTTGTTAAAACGATCTAGAAACTCTGCTGTATGTAGCTTTGGCAGGTAATACACCTAAACTTATATATGTTTTAAAACCAGCTGACATAGTGGCACTTAAAACCTGAGTAGCATATTTCACCTTCATTCTCTGGAAATTGTTAGGATTAACATGTGCATTTGTTAATTTAGGTGCAATACGATATTGCTTATTTTTGTCAATATTATACAAATAATTTATATATTGCCACGATGTACTTTTGTCACCATCTATATAATGGTGTCTTAATAAATTATTTCTCGTTGCTTTTAATAAATGTGGTACATCAAACATATAAAATATTTTTTGATTATTATTTTCAAAGTACTGTTTTTCAATATTAATATCTAATAACTGAGACAACTTTACAAAATTAAAACCCACATCTGAGGTAACACATAAAACTCTTAAACCAATATTTCTTAAATCTGTTATAGCTTCTTGTAAAATATTTAATAAATGAGAACTTGCAATAGTTGAATTTGAAAAAAAATATGCCAATGGTTGTTTCCAAGATTGACATATACCTCTGACTAGCATTACAGCCACACTACATGCAGGTAAACATTGTTCGTTATATATGTTATTTAACCCTATATCTTGAAAACCTACAACTTTATCTCTTGTTGAATTATAAAACAAATGTGCTTTTAAAGACATTTCGTCCATACATAAAACACAATATTTATCAATTTCTTTCATTGTTTCAGTTTTAATTTTTAATATATTAAATGCTATATTTTGAATGCCTGGAGTGAAATAAAAGATATGCGTAAATCGGTTTAATGTAAGAGGATCAGGCATACAAAATAATTTGGAAACTGCTAAATCTTTATAAGCTTTAGGACTGGAGAAGTATAAAGATAAACAATATTGTTTAAAAACAGAACTGTACCTTCTACCTCTGGCATTTACTTGAAACTTGCTTAATTTTTAAAAAAAATTGCTGTTTTTTGTGGAAAAAATGTATCTACTGCCTTATCTAACATATCCATATTTACTTCCATATTTTCTTTTTCCTTCAACAGGATTTCTAATTTTTGTACTTTTCTTTCAGACTTCTTTAACTTCTTTTGAATTTTACATTTCCTTGGTGATGTTGATGATAATGACAACAGTGTTTGTACGTTTACATCTTTTTTTCCTTCTTCTAGGTATTAATGTAATTTAATGTAGTTTGCAATTATAACATTTTATAAGTTGTAAAACTTGTATATTAAAAGACGTTTTTATATTATAAACCTACTTGAAGAGTTGTCTTCCAAGAAATTCATAATATTTGAACTTGTTGATGGTTCTATATGCATTATATCACCTAATAAAGCTGTAATATTTAAATAACTATTATCTCAATATAAAGAAATATGCTGTGATTTGCTATAAAGTGTTTATGTAAGAATAATATTTAAAAAATTAATTTTATAGTTATTTATGTAGTTTGTATTTATAACATTTTAGAAGCAAAACTTATTTTTGTAATATAAGACGTTTTTATAAACAGATTATAAACATACTTGAAGAATTATCTACTTCCTTATCCAGTATTTCGTTTCCCAAAAAAATCATAATATTTGAATTTGAAGTTGATGGTTCTACATGTGTTATATCATCTAATAAATCTGTAATATTCAAATAACTGTTATCTCAATAAAGAAATATACTATGATGTGCTATAAACTGTTACGTGAGAATAATACTGTAAAAATTTAATATATGTATATACCAATATTTTTGGTAGAAAATGGAATGGCATGTGGCTGTAGTAACAATAATGATAATGATAATGATAATGATAATGATAATGATAATGATAAT
>NW_020212150.1:472185-476634 GCF_003070985.1 Temnothorax curvispinosus | reverse complement strand
ATAATGATAATGATAATGATAATGATAATGATAATGATAATGATAATTATATGAATATAATAATAATAATATAATAATAATAATGTATCTAACCCGTATTTGTGATAAGCAGGAAGTGAAAGCGATTTATCTTAATTAGGTAGATCAAGAAGATGCAAATGGCTGTGTATCACCGAACGAGGAGGATGATTTGTCCAATTCCGGAGATACTCCGAGAGGATCTTGGGCAAGTCTGGATTTGTGGCATTCGCAACATGACCCTCTTCTGCCAAGTTTGTTAGATCATGTTTGGCCTCGAAACGATCGATCCGGATCGATCAGATGAACGAGCAGAAAAGATTGGAGGATCGACAGGTACAGGATTATAAAGCGGCAAGTTTGTCCGTTTTATTTTTATTAAATAATCGTAATATTTGTTATTTCATATTTTATTAAATATTGAATATTTATTAAATATTTTATTAAATATTGTTCCGGATTCGGCGTTGCTGATACATTCTATTCCGCGATATTTAGACAACGAGTCCGTAAGTCAACAACAGCGTGTAATCGATCACGCGTACACGCGTCTCCTACAATCGACTAAAATCTTTGTGACCTGCGACTAAATATTACAGCCTTAAAACCTTACTTCTACGGTTATTGTAGACGATGCTTCGGATTTTTTTTCGAATTAGAGAGACCAGAAAACTCAGGTACACTCAGGTGCACTTTATGCACTAAGTGCACGTTAAACTACACTTAGTGCATAAAGTGCACCTGAGTTCGGCCGTCGCTCCTGCCGACCCCAAAATACTTGGCCATGTAATAATAATCCTCAACGATCATTCCTGCGTTTTATGCCAAAATGTGCAATAAGTGCGACAACAATCTTTAAAACGCAGAAACAATCTTTAGGGATTTTTTTACATATACAAGTACGCGCAAATACTTTGGATTAAACGGAGCAGTAGTCCCGGGCCTCAACTCTGTTAATCAACTTTTTTTTTGTAACGTAATGGATGTTTTTCTTTCAACGTAGCACTGATGCTCTTCATTATTGAAAGTCGAGAACCATTAATGTACAGCATAGAAATAATATGTATATATATATATATATATATATATATATATATATATATATACATATTATTATATCATATTATTATATATATTATTATACATATTATTATATCATATTATTATATATATTATTATACATATTATTATATACATATATATGTATATATGAAGTATGGTTCGTCCTTATTGAATATACTCACAAGTATTTGACGCACGACAATTCAAAAAATAAAACGATTTTCTCATACTATGATTCCATGAAGGAAAAAGAAAACAAATTGAACATGATTGAGTTGCATTTAATTACGAAACAAGTTTTTAATAAATATTCAATGCATAATAGTAATAAAAATTCTATAAAAAAAAACAATGGTCTAGACATCAGTTTCTACATCAGTTTTCCAATTTCGAGCGCTTTTTGCGCCATAGCTATTGCACCAGCTTCAGTTTTGTTACCCCCTCGATACCTATTTAAAAACACAAATAATGCCCCTTCAATTCCACAGGCTTCCTCAAGAGCATTATCTTGTGAATTGGCCCACGCTTCCGGGAGTAACATTCTGGCGAACATTTCCGTCTCAGACTCCTGCACACACTCAATCCAATATACGTTTGTCGTAGACTTACAAATGATATATTTAATGGTTTTCCACGCGCCGATATCTTTTTCAATATAAAATAAGTATTTGTTACACAATATACATTGCGGCAATATTATAATTCTTCCGCTCGAATCAACCTTAAAAGAATATGTTTTACATTAAGCGATAATCGAAAATATATCCAAAGCAAAAAGACAAATATAGGAAGTATTTTCCTTACATCGAACCGAGCTTCTACAGCTTTTCGCATTATGACTAATAATGGCAAGTGAACGTTTTTTACGTCTTGTACAATTTCTAAAAATGTCTTTGGTGCCAAAGCCACGGCTTTCAAAAACTGTTTTTCTTTATCTTCATCTTTTGACTCATTACCCAATATTACTTTTTGCATGCGCGTACAGTAATATTCTTGATCCCTGAAACAAATGTAAGTAAAATAATTTTGGTAAAGCATACTCCCCAGCAAGTATGCAACATCCCCAGCGAGAAATGACCCATCCAAACGACGTTTAATTGACGTCTTTCGACGTCAACTAGACGTCGATTTGATGGGTCATTTCTCACTGGGTCACAAGCAATGGCTATCGTACTCGTGCGGAATTATTTCTTCTATTCGAGCAATTTTTCTGACTAATTTTTTATTCAAAAATTTATATATTTCGTTGATCAATGTATCCTGATTTTTTAGATCCGGAAGTAAATTCCTTAATATGTCGTGACCAAAGTCGTGGTATACCACTCCCCGCACTGTTTAGCAATATTTCGCCGCGTCTAACTCGGCTAGTACTCGGCGTCGGCGATAGGAATCTGCTAATCAAAAAGAATAAATAACGGTGTAGCAAAAACAGAGATTTTTTTAACGCATATAATTAAATAGTACAAATATATTTTACCTTGTACTGGTGGCCATGGTATAACCATATCTACTAACATCACATTCTCTGATGTTCCGTGTATCGCCCACAATTACATGGATTCATCAAACACTAGATGTCGAAATTCTCTAAAAATTTAATTGTATATTAATTAGGATGTTAAAATTCTTGATTTAGATGAGAATAATTACCTCTGCATTATAGATGCGTTTTTGTACTCTGCTCTGGTAGCAGTTTTAGGAGTACGATAGCAAGGACCTCAGAGCAATAATACGGCCCAACATACCTGCCGATTACTTTAGGCAAATTATCCAATTCCAAAGCTCTCCACGCCATTCCTATAGCGCCCTCTTCGGTCTGGTGAATACCGGTGTGCCGATTGGAATGTACATGTAGAGCGCCTTCAATTCCACACGCTCGCACAAGGGTATCATTGCTCAAACCACCCCACGCTTTTGGAAATAACATTCTATGCACGCAACTTTCCTGGACACAGCTAATACTAAAATTGTTTCCTTCCTTCCAAATGACATACTTTATTAATCGCACCACGTTCATTTTCTTTTCCACTTCAAACAGATACTCTTCATACGGTACAAATTTCGACAATATTATTATCTCTCCACTCGAATAGACCTTACAAGAATGTTTTACATTAAACGATAATCGAAAATATACCCAAAACGAAAAGATATATAGAGGAAATATTTTCCTTACTTTAAATCGACTTTCTATAGCGTGTCATACGATGTCCATTGATGGTAAGTGAATGTTTCTCACGACTTGTACAAATTCTAAAAAGAACTTCTGAGCCCTAGCCACGGCTTTTTTAAACTGTTGGTCTTTTTTTTCATCTCGGCTATCCGACAATAGAAAATTCAGTTCGTATATGAGCGCTCTTAAAGTACATGGTGATGAATACCTGAAACAAATACAGATGCAATTATTCTGAAAAAGTATTTTGGGCAGAATGTAACATCACAAGCGTCCACTTATTAGAATGGCTCTGCACCGTACATTTGAGGTCCGTTATCTCTAGCATCAATGTCTCTGATTAGTTTGGCATAAATAATCTTGAAAATTTCACCAACTCTCTGTCCTCTGTTACGTCCGAAAGTACATTTCTCAATACATCACGACCGAAATGGCAGTAGATCAGTCCCGCAGCGGTCAGGTGTACTATCATCCAATCCAACTCTAATTCTTGATTTATAATAGTACTTGCTGATATTTGGAAATCTCTGATTAAAAAAAAGAAAAAAAATGAATAACGCCACGATGTGGCAAAAACAGAGAGATTTTCTTTAATGGCGTATATAACTAAATAGTACATTATTTTACCTCATGCGATGATCGTACCGATGTTTGGAATGATTATACACACCGCCAACATCCACCACGATATCACAGGTATCTAATATATCTTGATCTTGAGACCTAAAAATTTAATTTTACCGTTAAATATGTTAAAACTTTCGGCTTTCAGTTAAAGATGTTCTATAGGGACAGGTCCAGCCAAAAGTCATGGAAATATTAAAAACACCGATATTAATTCTCAAAGATTCAAAGACAAAAAAAATGTATACAAATAGTTACGACAAGTCTAATAGAATGTAAAAAACGTAGGGTAATTATACAGTAATAGGGACCACCCTCTGATGACCTTGACCTTGACATATGTTGTCAAGGTCATCCTCCTGAGTGACCTTCGGAAGGTTTTAGCCGTCGCTCGTTATTCGTTAAAAAGTTATTAACAAAAAAAGTTTCGAAAATATAGCAGCTATTTTGAGTATTGGAAGGCATAAATAACTAATACGCATACACTTTTCACGCGACCGAGGTTCACGCACACCCCCCCGTGCTTTCGGGGGAGGTGCGGTAGCCCCGAAATAGTTCACGCATACACTTTT